>NC_064849.1:9236067-9333567 GCF_024139225.1 Suncus etruscus | reverse complement strand
TGTATACTGTTTTAAAAGACACACTTGACTCCAGGCAGCCTACTCAGAGATGAGGCGTTGGAGCCGTATTTTATGCAGACTTTTATCAACAGGTCATAAACATCTTGCTTCTCCCAGTCAGGAGGCGAGATAAGGCTCTATCCTGTTTGCTGAGGAATATACCTAGGCAGTCAATTAAATTCTGAAGATGGCCGCCATTGGATTCAGGCATAGCCTGAGCTGCAGAGGAGGGTGAGCACAACAGAGAAGGCATGGAGAAGTGAGTGGCTTTTCTTCTCTTCTCTTCCCTTGATGCAGAGGCGGAGAAATTCTCTAAGGATCACAGGTGTGACTTGCACTTCTTGGCTCACCAGAATACAGTAAAGGGAGGTCTGGCTGGTTGGGAAGTAACTAAAGAAGCCAAACACAAGAATGAGCACAGGAGATGCTTTTCCATGACTCTTTGATTGTCCTCCCTGATCAAGGCTTCATTCCCAGAAATATTGACATATTATTTTTTATTATTTTATTTTTTGGGGGGCTCATTTGGCCATGCTCAGAGCTTACTCCTGACTCTGCACATGCAAGGCAAATGCCCTCCCTGCTATACTATCATTCCTGCCCTTAGGACTAACCTTTGATGCACACCCCAGAGCCCATTATTATCCCTGTCACCATGTCATCCTACTTACAGGATAGCAAGGCAAAATTTCTGCCTTCATGGCCTTTCCCTTCTTGGGGAAAGCAATAGACATAATATCATAGGATTTGGTGCTGCAGAGGTGCTCAGAACACAGAAGCTGAAGGCTGTATGTATGTATGTGTGTGTATTGGTTTTGGGGCCCACTTAGTGGTACTCAGGGCTTACTCCTGGCTCTATGCTCAGGAGTCATTCTTCAGAGTGCTTGGGGAACTATTATGAAGTGACAGGGATAGAACTTGGGTTGGCCACATGTTAACACTAGCAATCCACCTGCTGTACTATTGTTCTGCTACCATTTATTTCTTTATGTGGTTCATAGTTGCCATAGTATCTCTGAACAATTTTATTCTTGTGTGTGTGTGTGTGTGTGTGTGTGTGTGTGTGTGAGAGAGAGAGAGAGAGTAGAGAAGAAAGGTTCTTAATCTCTCAGAGAAAAAGAGGAACCCAATGATCTCCCAAGACTAACTGAAACTCTTGGCTTAACAACAACTAATATTTATCAAAAGCATCCATGGATCCAAGATCCATGAGACCCTAGGAATGATGGATGGTTTTTATATATGTATGAAGTACTCCTCATGTCATCATCACTTAATCCTCACAATACTCACAGTATGTTGGTGCTACCAGCATCCCTGTTGTACCCAAGATTTAGGAAGCTCTACACAATTACAGTTGGCCCCTCCTAGGTCATAGGAAGTTCATTCTCTACTCCTCCTCACTGATTCTTTCTCCAGTGCTCAGAGCTATCACAATCCTAATTCTACTAAAAGTAAATCTCTCGTTGGTACTAGTTCAAGCATCCATTGGTCATCTTCAACATCCTAACTATGACAGCAGTTGAGTTCTGGATTCTTGCAGACAATGTATAAGGTTGGCGCTCTGTGGTCTCCTGAGTTATAGTGCTTTTATTTTATAGCAACTTTATTTAACAGCTAATGTAGGAACATCTCTACAGATTGCAGCAGCAGAGAAGCAGGAGTCTCTGAATAGTCCTAGTAGCCTAACCTGGACAGCAGTCCTAATTGTTGTTCTAGTTCCTCTCCTTACCACTTGGTTCTTCCTTCTTCTCACAGCTTCTTGTGTCTTCTCTACACTACAGTGCTTCCTTCTCTTATAGCTTCTCCAGCTTCACACTCTACTGCAGGGGTCTCAAACTCAATTTACCTGGGGGCTGCAGGAGGCAAAGTCTAGGTGAGGCAGGGCTGCATAAGGGATTTCACAAAAAAAGGTCCTCAAACGTCATTATTAACAGTTTTAATTATTTCTTCTGAACATGAATAGAACATTGAGTGAAGATCATGAATAGTTCTTCTGAACATGGCATTTTTTGCCTATTCCTTGCTGCCAGAGACTTGACAGCGCTTCTTCTCACAAATCTGAACCACATTTGGCTTTAGAGAGGAAGCAGTTGAGACCTCAGTATGGCTTTAAGATAATCATCATTAAGTCTAGACCTGTACTTTGACTTATTGAAGTTCGATGTGGAGAATAAGTTTTCACACAAATATGTGCTCCCAAGAAGGCACATGGTGCACTTGAACATTGGGAAAACTCAGGGAAGCTGAGGGGCAATTCTCTTAAAAATTGCCCATGCATGTCTGCTTTTCCACTAATCTCCCTGAACTTGGCTTTGAGATCAGACTTGCATTGCAAATCAATGAGCTCCATTTGAAGCACAGGAGGGATATCTTGCACATCAAAGGAAAAGGGGTCCACAAAAATTTGGAAAGTGGCTCTGTGCTTTTTGAAGTCTGCAAATCTGTGATCAAATTCCTTCTCTAGCTTAAAAATAGCATCAACATATTTCTCACCACTGAATGGTATGCCTGCATCCACAAGTTGCTTGCATGCTGAGAAATGGCAAAGGTTTGTCTGAGAGAGCTGGGATTTCCATAACACAAGTTTTGTCATAGGGAGCACTGATAAGCTGCCCCGGGCCTTGTAACATCTTGTTTAGTATATTCAGCTTATGTGTGATGTCAACAAGAAAAGCTAAGTCCATGAGCCATTTGTGATCACTCAACTCAGAAACAGCATTCCCATCCTTCTCCATGAAGGCTTTCACTTCTTCTCTCAACTCAAAAAATCTTTTCAGGACATTTCCCCTGCTGAGCCAACATACCTTGGTGAAATAGAGCACATCTCCATATTCTGACTCCAATTCCCTTTAAAAAAGCATGGAACCTCCTGTGCTTTAAGCCCGTGGATCTGACTTGGTTGATGCATTTCACAACAACAGATATCATATTGTCACATGGCAGGCATTTACTGCAAAGGGCCTGCTGATGGATAATGTAGTAAAGAGCAATGGCCTTCTTTACACCCTCCTCTTCAAGTTCTTTTTTGAACAAGTGCCACCAGTCCATTTTTTCTCCCTGTCATCAATGGCGCTCCATCAGTTATTATTCCAACAAACTCTTCCATGGCAAACCTGCATTCTCAATGGCATCACACAGATGCCAAAATATCTCATTAGCGGTGGTCTGGCCATGCATTGGAAGTATTGTGAGCAGCTCCTCTGTCAATTCAAAATTACAATCAACACCACGAACATAAATTGTGAGCTGCCAGTGTCTGTTATATCTGTGCCCTCGTCAAGAGCAACTGAGTATGCATCAAAACATTTGGGTTTCTCACACAGTTGATGATAAATGTCACTTGACATGTCAGAAATGCGCTCTGCCACAGTGTTGGCAGAAAGGCTGATTTTGCTAAACTGACCTTTCTTTTCTGGACAGAAAATACTTGTAGCCTGTAACATGCATTTTTCAACAAACTCTCCTTCTGTGAATGGTTTCCCTGCCTTAGCAGTCATCTCACTAACCATGTAACTAGCTTCGATTGATGCAACATTCTCTTTGGTTGCTTTCTTGAAGAAATCTTGTTGCCTCATTAGACAGGCTTTAAGACTGGCAACCCACTTGGCTCTCTCATTTCCTTGATATTTTGCACATTCCTCAGCATGTTTAGTTGAATAATGGCGTTTCAAGTTGTATTCCTTGTGCACTGCAACTTTCTCTGAGCAAATAAGACATGTGGGGATGCCCCTGTGCTCAACAAAGAAATACTACATCTCCCACTTTTCCTGAAATTGTCTGTGCTCGTCATCAATCTTTCTCTTCACTGCAGGCTTTGATGAAGTCATGATGAAGATATGACAAAATCTAATTCTGTAATAAACTCTCCCTTCTCTCCCTTAGGCCTCAATAATGCAAGGGACAGTGGGCAGGAGCAGCGGAAATGACGTCTGCGCTAGGCGCAAAGTATTCACAATTATTCACTTACTGAATATTCGCAATAAAAAATTGTATAGTAAGAAAAATAATTGCAAAAAATCGCATTAAACATTTGCATACCCCGAATAAAACTGCTCGGGTTATGTGAATGTTTAATGTGATTTTTTTCTTACTAATGCGATTTTTATTGCGATTATTCAGTAAGTGAATAATCACGAATACTGCAATATTTGAAGGCCAGCCGCGGGCCACAAAATGTATGGAGGGCCGCAAACGGCTCTCGGGCCACGAGTTTGAGACCCCTGCTCTATTGCTATACAGTGATCTCATATACATATCCCCACCCTCAGCTTTTTCTGCGATCTGATTGATTTCACCCAGGAGGTCATCCAATGAAACAACAAGTCAAAATCTGTATGCAAACGAGGGTGTGGCATAATCTATCAGGTTGAAATCTTCTAAGGATTTATCGGATGAACTCTTATGCCTAGAAGTAAGTAGTAGAGATACTGAGTCCATTATCACGTGCAAATTAGGGTATCTAAGAGGATCCACCAACTCTCTGCCCTCCCCCTCCTCTTTCTGGTCTCTTCTTCCTCATTTCCTCTGGGACAAAGCCGGGAATGGGCTATGTCTTGGCATTCATCAGTCAATCTAGGCCATTAGCTAGGGACACTTTCACAACTTTAAGTGTGACGTCCTTTGAGCAAAGGCTCCTTCCTCATAATTCATGAATACAGAATGAATCCTGACCACTGGGGTTCACATGTGGATGTTGCTCTGTCATATTTGTCTGGGAAGGAGAGATTCTTTGGCAGGGTTGATCCCCAATACCAATGACACCCTACCCCATTTTTCTCCCTGGAAAGCATTACCTCCCTTTAGCTCTTGTCTGGAAGGAGGGCGAGAGGCTTTCTCTAATGAGCATATTTTGCCTCAAAGAAGCCAGGAAGAGGGAAGGGGCTCCAGAAGATGTTCCACCCCTTCAGCCCCCCACCTGTCCCCCATCCATATGCAGAGATTTATTCACTTGCAGACTAAGGACAACCTGGGCCTGTGTGCATTCAGAGAAATGTAAAGTACTACATAAAACAAAGGAAACTGTTAGCAAAACAGATGCAGCGTTAATTGCACTTGGGAGAGCAGCATAAATAAAACAATATGCGCGTTGAAAAAAATCCTTTCAGTACACTTAGATTTTTTTTTTTTTTTTACAAAAATGGCTTCTTTGCAAAGGTAAAGAAAGAAAAGAGAAATCACGGCAGTATTGCCAGAACTGTGGCTTTTAAAAGATTATTCAGATCGATGCTAATGGAGTCCAGGAGTTTCAATGCCTTATTCATGTTTCCATTCAAAATAAAATAAATATTTGCTGAAGATTTGGTTGTGAGTAGTCCGGATGTTTGGTGCTTATGACAATAAAGAGTACTGAGCCCTTTTTCTCTAGGGGCTACACATTTAAATGCCCAAATCAATATTTAGGGAGTGGCTCACAGTAGGAAGGGGAGGCTCAAGGGGCAGAAGGGAATGACACATTTTCAGTTCTCATATTGACACCGAACTGGGAGCAGGGTAGGATGATACTAAATGTTCTATAGGGTACTGCCCTCACCACAATCCTGGCAGGCTCTCTACTCCCCATTTCTGCTGTGTCAAGGTTGAGAAACTATACTTCAGAATATCAGAATATGAGTGAGGGCAGTCATAAAGAACACATGAGTTCTTGGGGAGGGGAGAGAGTGAAAGAGAGCAGTGAGAGAGAGAGCAGTGGGAGAGAGAATAGTGAGAGAGAGCAGTGAGAGAGAGAGGGGAGAGAGAGAGAGAGAGCAAAAGAACAGAGAGCAGTTGCAGAAGCAGTTGCCTCTGGCTCAGGGAAAGTTTAATGATGAATGTGACATTTTAATTCATTCTTAGTAGATGTACCAGCTCTTACTTAGCCTGGAATTGGAGAAAAAGCACATTTATAGCAGAAGGATTGACTGTGCAAAGGCCCAGGGGCATATAGGAACAATGAAGATTCAATGGTTTGATTCTCTCTGTCTCTGTCTTTCTCTTTCTCTCCTTCTCACTCCATTCCCCTTCTGTATGGGTAGCACAGGGAATAGTCAAAATCGTTAACTCAAAATTGCAAAAAGATTTCAAGACCAGGAAGTCTTCAGTGAGAACCAGGGTTGGAACCAAATTGGAACCAAAGGGTCAGCATCAAGGCCCTTTTTTGGAACGACTTGTTAGCAATGAAGAATAGTTTTAATTCCCCCCCCCCCCCTGCAGGTTTGCACCTTGAAAAATAAAAAGCGAAAGAAGAAGAATATTTCGTGACATGTGAAAGTGAAGTTCAGGCTTCAGTGCCCATAAATAAAGTTTCCTGGCTCTCAGCCACTCTCATTTGTTTGTTTATTGTCTCTGGCAGCTTTTGCAGCTAAGCAGCACAAGCCAGTGCGGTGGCAGAGACCGTATGGCTTGCAAAATAGAAAATATTTACAAGTTGGCCCTTCCTAGAAAAAGTTTGCTGACGCTTGAGTTAGACAAATAACAGCAGTGAATGCAGGCTCCCAGACTCTGTCACATCTTCCCTGTTTTCCAAGCAGTGACCTGGATGTTCTGACTTGGGACTGGGAGGGACAAATGATAACCCTCCAGGTACGAGAGTTGGTTCCATTGGAAATGGACAGGTCATGCGCCAAGGTGTGTTGGGAACAAGTAAGTCCTCACGCTTAGGGTCTTTTACAGTGGGTGGGTTATTTATTCAAAATCCACCTTGGCTAAAGGCTGGCTGGGCTTCTCTTCCCTTCTATTTGTACTCCAAGCTGAAAGAGCAGCCTTCTAAGGGACAGGCCAGCTCTCGTGGTGGAGAGCAACAGAGACATAATGAGCCAGAGATGGAGAAACGCTGCCACTCAGACTTCATCAGCCAAAGGAGGTCTTGCTGCTTCTGAGCAAGTGTGTGTGATCTTTCTGAAGGAAGAAACACTTAAGACAGTAGCAGGATCAACAGAGATGAGATAGAAAAACAGAGAGTGAGACAGAGAAATGGAGATGTAGAAAGAGACAGGGATAGAGAGACAGAGGCACATACACAGAGACAGAGAGGTAGAGAGGGAGATAGACAGATAAAGAGCTAGAGAGAGACATAGGGTGAGAGAAAAAGAGAGAGAGAATGCATTGTAAAGAAGAAGAAGAGTGCAATGTCTGGGGAACTATTTTCTACTAAGGGATCATGTCTGTCCCATCATACATCAAGGCTAGATCATGTGATATTTTTTTTGTTTTGTTTTTGGGCCACACCTGTTTGTGCTCAGGGGTTACTCCTGGCTATCTGCTCAGAAATAGCTCCTGGCAGGCACAGGGGACCATATGGGACACTGGGATTTGAACCAACCACCTTAGGACCTGCATTGGCTGCTTGCAAGGCAAACACCACTATGCTGTCTCTCCGGCCCCCATGTGATATTTTTTAAATCTTGTGGCCCATGTGCTAGATATCCCTTTCCTTCATATGGAGCACCTCCATTTTCTCTGTTTGGTGCATGTATCTGTGATGACAGTATTGACAGGTGTGAGTAAACCAAGAGAGGAAAGGCTGGGAGAGAAGACAGATTCATCTGGGGCAAGGTGAATTTGGGTGTTTGTAGGACTCAGGGTGAAGTTGCTCATTAGGATTCTGGGGCAAAGGACCAGGTAGTCGAAAGATAGGCATGAGGTTTGGGAGATGACCCAGTGGTCCTCAAACTATGGCCTGCGGGCCACATATTGTATTTGTATCTGTTTTGTTTCTTCATTGTAAAATAAGATATATGCAGTGTGCATAAGAATTCGTTCATAAGGGGCCGGGCAGTGGCGCTAGAGGTAAGGTGCCTTCCTTGCCTGCGCTAGCCTAGGACGGACCGCGGTTTGATCCCCCTGCGTCATATGGTCCCCCAAGCCAGGAGCGACTTCTGAGCGCATAGCCAGGAGTAACCCCTGAGTGTCACCGGGTGTGGCCCCAAAAAACCAAACAAACAAAAAACAAAAAAAGAATTCGTTCATAAGTTTTGTTTTTAGTATAGTCAGACCCTCCAATGGTCTGAGGGACAGTGAACTGGCCCCCTGTTTAAAAAGTTTGAGGACCCCTGCTTCAAGCTGTTCTCTTCCTCATAGTAGTGGGTCTCTTGTAAATCAGAGGACAGGGAGGTAGGCAAGACACTTAGCTCCATGCCTGATGCAGAGCAAGGCCAGAGAATAGTTGATTTATAGACTTTTAAGCAGTTGTGGAGTTGTGGAAACACTAGGAAGGCCCCATAATGCTTTCAACTCACCCAATATAGGCACTGAATCCAACCTGCTGTTATGAAGAACATAGCTTATTAGCCTACATTTTTTTTGGGGGGGGTTTTGGGCATACCTGGTGATGCTCAGGGGTTACTCCTGGCTATGCGCTCAGAAATCACTCCTGACTTGGGGGACCATATGGAATGCCAGTTGAGGTTCGTCCTAGGCTAGCGCACACAAGGCAGACACCTTACTCTTTGTGCCACCGCTCTGGCCCCATAGCCTACATTTTTATCTATATGTGGGGCATAGTCCTGAGCCATTTGGATTCTGTTGAACTTCTTAGCCATTTAGTAAAGTGAATAGTGAGTTAACCATTTCCACGCTTTGATGACGTCAGAAGTTTGAGAGATGTACCAGTGCTGGAGAGTTGGGCTGCAGAGGTGTTTTTGTATTCCTTGGTGAGTGGAGGAGAGAAATACATTGCAGCCCAAATGGGCACTGAGGGCCCAGGTAATACAATCTAAGAAAATAAAACAATTTGGGTAAACTGAACATTAGAGATGTAGCTGCACACCCTTTCTCACATTAATAATAATAAGATTAACATCAATACTACTACTAAGATTTATTAGCTTCATCAATGTTATTATTAATCATTATTTTATTATTATATAAATTATACATTATACATTGTTATCAATTATTATTATAAATATTATTAGTAATTAGCATGAGAAAGCTAATCATTCTGGGGGAACAAACACCACACAGTCTTTCCTTTCCACATTCAACAGCTACTCCTATCCTAACCCACTGTAGGAGGTGGAGAAAGAGAGGCCAATGACAAAAATCTCCCTGACTTTATTTTCTAGAAGAGATGGCTAGAATATGAATAGAGAGACAGATATATGCAGCTGTTACACTAATGAGGGATGAAAAGGAACTTAGAATAAAATCCAAGAACACCAGATAAGGGGCTAAGATCCAAGATATGGAAAGCACTTGCAAACTTCAACCACATACTCTCTCTCTCTCTCTCTCTCTCTCTCTCTCTCTCTCTCTCTCTCTCTCTCTCTCTCTCTCTCTCTCTCTCACTCTCTCTCCAGTAACCCTACCCAGAAATGGGGAGAGGAGATAAACATGATCCTTCTTTGAAGAGGACATACAGAGAGCCAGCAGGCATGTGAAAAAGTGTTCATTGACATTAGTTTTCAGGGAAATTGCAAATCAAAATGACAATGAGATAAAATCTGACACTAGCAAGGATGGCTTAAATGAGGAGTGGAAACAGCCATGGGGATGTAGGGAAGAAGAAACCTCATTCACTGTTGGGAGAACATCATCTGGGTTGGACCTGATAGAAAACATTATGGGTGTTCTCAAAAAATAAAAAACAAACAAAAAGGGGCCGGAGAGATAGCATGGAGGTAAGGCATTTGCCTTTCATGCAGAAGGTCATCGGTTCGAATCCCGGCGTCCCATATGGTCCCCCGTGCTTGCCAGGAGCAATTTCTGAGCATGGAGCCAGGAGTAACCCCTGAGCACAGCCGGGTGAGACCTAAAAACCAAAAAAAAAAAAAAAAAAAAACAAACAAAAAAACAAAAAAGCAAATGTAGGGGCTGGCTTTAGAGCTAGTACATCTGGTAGGGCTCTTGCTTTGCATGTGGCCAAACTGGATGTCCAATTCCTGAAACATTATATAATACTCTAATCAATTCCAGGAGAAATTCCAGAGCATAGAGCTAGGGTTCAGTCCTGAGCACTGTCCCCACCCCTAGCAAGAATAAATAAAGTTTTGTTATCCCATATGTCTAACTTTTTGGCATCTATCCTCCCCCAAACACAAAAACTATGAATTAAAAAAATACACACACCTATGTTCATTGAAATCCAATGAATACAATATACAGGGTGTATCAGAGGCTCAACTATCCAGTGACAGATGAATGGATAAAGAAGCTGTGGCGATCACACTACACGGAATATTATGCAGCTCGTAGTAAAGGTAAACTCTTGCTGTTTGTTGCATCTTGGTTGAAACCAGAGAGGATCATCTTATGCACAGTGTAGAATTAAATAATTAACGATGGGGCTGGATGGAAGTGGATGCCATCCCAGGCCACGTGGCTCTGCAACCCCCATCCAGCCAGCGGGTCTGGGGTCCAGGAAAGCGACGGGTATTGAACTCACTCACAGGCAGGCGTCAGGAAGCATCAGCTTTATTCATGCCCTATTCACCACATGTGTGTGGCCTACTTATTACCTTTCAAGCACTAGTTATTCTTGGCCCTGCATCTTAACTCCTTTCAGCCATCTTCCTTTGACCTCCATCCTGGTCAGAGACCAAAAGAGGCAACTGTTGGTATACGTACCTGAGACCCTGAATCTGGGTGTAGCTACCTGAGACCCACCCATTTCTGGGAGGGGTCTTGGGAACTGAATATTAGGTGTTACTTTACTTGCAAGACCCCGCCCATTCCTGGGAGGGGTCTTGGAAAAGTTAGATAAGCCTTGGACCAAGGGCCCCTTTCTGCGCTGCTGGGCGCTCTGGCTTTTGGTCCTCTGTGTTCTGGACTTTGACCAGCATGGAGCCCAAAGGGAAAATGGCTAACAGGAGATAAGACGCAGGGCTAGCAAAGTATTGCTGTGCTTAAAAGGTTATGAGTAGGCCACACACATGTGGTGGATAGGGCATGAATAAAGCTGATGGTTCCTGATGCCTGCCTGTGAGTGATTCCGCCGTTCACCTGGGCCTGGGACCCGCCGGTACATGGGGGTTGCTGAGCCACGTGGCCTGGGATGGCAAAGAGAGAAATCCACCTCCATCCATCGCCATCCAGCCCCATCGTTAATTATTTGATACAACAGCAACGACCCAAAAGCCAGAGCACGCAGCAGGGCAGACACCTAATCCCCTGGCTCCAGGGTTTATCTACCTATTCCAAGACCCCTCCCAGGAATGGGCAAGACCCCTCCCAGGAATGGGGGGGGTCTAGCAGGTAAGGTCACACCTAATATCTGGTTCCCAAGACCCCTCCCAGAAATGGGTGGGTCTCAGGTAGCTACACCTAAATCCAGGGTGGAGTTACAGCACAGTACATCAGAGGGAGAGGAACAAATATCAAATGATCTCAGTCCTTGTGGTAAGAGGCCTCTATAGTGTCAAGAGAAACAAAACACACACAAAATGGGAACAGACTGTATCTTGGATGGTGCTGATAGGTCCTGGATGGGGGACCATGGTGGGGAGTATGGATTTGGCTGGGCCTAGAGCTCTGACACCTGCTCACTAGTATTGAAGTATTGGAGGTCAGTTGAATCCTGAAAACACTTGAAATTGGGCACCAAATTGATTTCTTTTGATCTCTCTGAGCCAGCTAGGATGGCTGTGCCTTGCTTCCAGGTTGCCAATGAAAATAAACCAAGATTCAGCATTAGTCAGACTGAGCTGGTGTCATGGTAGGCAAAACTATTTTGGAACTTGAGACAGGGATCAAAGGATGGTCCCTGTCTCAAGGGTGTTCACAGAGGAGGCACTGGGGCTGCCGCTGGCTCCAGTCTGCCTGCCCAAGTATCATGTTCCAGACCAGACTTGGGCTGCAAACTCCCAGAAGGGGTCTCGGAAGTGGCTGCATCGATTCTTCCTGACTGTTCTCTGGCTGCGGCCAGGATGCCTCAGCCACACCATCTTGAGACTTATAAAGCAGGTTGGCAAGTTGGCTCGGCTTCATTCTGATTTGTGAGCAGAGAATCCATCAGAGCCCTGGCACCTCTGGGCTGGCACAGATTGCTTCTTTCTGCTTGGTGAGATAAAGAATCGGGGCTCCCCTTCCCAAGAAGCACTTTCCCTGCATCTGATCTGGCCAGGTCGGGACTGGAAAGATCCTCAGCCAGACCACTGAGTTCTGGGAGGCAGCTGTGGTTTCTGATGCCTTTGGCTGTCACCATATCCTCTGTCTGATCCTCTGGGGATCCAACAATGACCCAGACACCCCATGTGAAAAGAGATTTACCTCTTCCTGGAGCTGACCTGGTCTTTTTCCAGTTTTTCCACACCAATTCTGGGCACTATGGCACCAGGTCATTGTTTTCTCCCAACTTCCTTCTTAATGTTCTTTGCTGATGCCCCGAGTCCCCTGCTTTAAAACATCAGGGTTCCTCGGGGATCTTTTCTCCATGCTGTAGGGCCCCCTTCCAGATAAGAGACCCCCATGAAATTTTATGGCCCAATTTCTGTTGCCTATTTCCTGGGAAGAGACTACCAGCTGCTGGCCTGAGATGTGGCTTCCATTCTTCTTAGCAAAAGCAATCGCATTTGGAGACAGTCCCATTAGACATGTGTCCATGAACATGAGCAACTCTTCCATACAAGGGGAAGAACCCAGTCATGAGGCCCTCATGACTTGTTATCAATGACTGGTTGAGAAATAAACATAAAGACCTAGTTCTGGCCAGTGGAATTTTGTTTTGTTTTTGTTTTTGGTCCACACCCAGTGACACTCAGGGGTTACTCCTGGCTATGTGCTTAGAAATCGCTCCTGGCTTGGGGGACCATATGTGACACTGGGGGATCAAACCATGGTCTATCCTGGGTCAGCTGCATGCAAGGCAGATGCCTCACTGCTTGTGCCACTGCTTCGGCCCCTGGCCAGTGGAATTTTAAAGTAGCTGGGAGAAAAGTCTCCTCTCAATAAATTAGGTTGGCTTCCCACATTCACACTGACTCACTTCCTATACTTTTTGGGGATTTGTTTTTGGGTCAAATCCCAGAAGCACTCAGGAGTCACTTCTGACTCTATTCTTAAGAATCACTCCTTGGGGCCCGGAAGGTGATGCTAGAGGTAAGGTGTCTGCCTTGCAAGCGCTAGCGTAGGACGGACCATGGTTCGATCCCCTGGTGTCCCATATGGTACCCCCAAGCCAGAAGCGATTTCTGAGCTCATAGCCAGGAGTAACCCCTGAACGTCAAAACGGGTGTGACCCAAAAACCAAAAAAAAAAAAATCACTCCTGTTGTTTTCAGGGGACCATATAGGATGCTGGAGGATTGAACCCAGGCCAACTGCATGCAAGGCAATTGCCTCCCCCATTGTACTATTGTTCTAGTCCCCTCACATTTAGGGGGTTATTTTTGGGACACATCCTAGAGGTGCTCAGGGGTTACTACTGACTCTGGACTCAGAAATTACTCTTGGAGGTGCTCAGAGGGACATATGGGATGCTCGAGATCGAACTCAAGTTCAAGTCAAGAGCCCTATTTACTGTATACTATCTCTCTGGCCCTAATTATCACATTTTCTGTGATGCAAGCACCATTGAGTTAAGCTCTTACCACATGGTCTTCCTGCTCAACTCTAGACTTTTTCAGACAGAAATACTGGATTACTAAAAACCAAAAAAAAAAAAAAAAATTTTTTTTTTGCAAGTCATTCCCAGGACTAGATTCTGAGATCTGTAGAAAATGTCCAGGGGACCAGAGAGATAGCATGAAGGTAGGGCGTTTGCCTTGCATGCAGAAGGACGGTGGTTCGAATCCTGGCATCCCATATGGTCCTCCGCGCCTGCCAGGAGCGATTTCTGAGCGTAGAGCCAGGAGGAACCCCTAAGCGCTGCCGGGTCTGAACCCCTCCCCAAAACAAACAAACAAACAAAACAAACCAAAACAAAAAACCCCACCAACTCCCTACCAATTAACAAACCAATTAATGACATGGGACCCAGTGTTGCCATCAACAGGTCAATAACCAGAATTGCAGACACATATACTCCCTGTTTCCCCTGCTCTCTCTCACTCCCTGCAAATTCTAACCACCAACAGCCCCCCTCCCCATTCCTGTCAGAGCTGGTGGCATTGAGGCTGCACACAACTTGTTCTATAGACTGATGCCTTTTTATTTGCTGCCACTGTGTCTGCAAACTCCTATTCATTTCTCAAAACCTGATTAGAATTACCACCCTTTTAGGATATCCTTGCTGCTTATTCCCCATTAGGCCAAATGATTCCCTGTTCTAGATTGTGTCTTTTCAATCATCATTTTAAGGGTGGGGGAAGTCTTTTGGAGGGAGTCTCTCTCCTTTTAGGGACCAATGACTTTTCAGGTTTTCTTTCTCTGACTCCATTGCCTAATACAGAGCTTGAACTCCCTAACAATTCCTCAGGAGAATCTTCTTGCTTCTGGAATGGACTGCAGTGACATCTGACCTAGCAGTTTGAATCCTGCCAAGTGCCAACTAGATTTAGGGAGCTTTCACTGAACCAATGGAGAAAAAGTGGAATAACTTAGCATCTCGAGTTTTTATGATGTGGCAGCATTGTGGGAGAACAATGCAGCTTGTAGGAAATCACTGTACACCCCATCACCTAGTTAGTGGGGGTGATGAGATTCATCGAATATTATGCAAACTGAAGAAGCAGACAGAGGCTTAAGTGAGATTGCTTGGGTCACTGCAATGTTCCAACTGGGACCGTTGGACTCTGAGTGGGTCCCCTTTTTTGGGGGATGGAGAACAGGGTGACAATTGCATCATACCTACAAAGAGCCTGGACCCAAATCTCAGCCGCAGAATCTCTGTATCCCGCAGGCTGAATGCCTGCAACCCTCTCAAACTGCGTGGAACATTCCAGTATTGTGCATCCCTGAAAGCCTGTGGCACAGTCTTCAATCTTTCCTCCCTCAGACACTTCCAACCTTGACCTCAGAGCCATGAAGATGGTCCTTATGGGGCTGTTACTCAGAGGAAAATTGAAATGGGCCCCGTGGGGGAGATAGGGGGAGGGAGGTGGGGGGATGCCTTTAGTTCTTAGCTATCTAATATCAGATCAGACTAAAGGAAAAAAAAAGAGCAAGGCTTGCCGTCCTATGCACCAAATTAGGTGAGATCCGTTCTCTGCCTCTCTTAAGAAATATGGGCGCTGCTCTAAAAATCTTTTTTTAATCTCCTCTCTGGTCCATGTAACAGGAAATTGGTCTCTGCCATAGGCCAATAAATCTCCAACTTTTTTTTTATTGAATATTAAAAGAAAGACTTCAAGTTCAAATCTCTCTGTTTGCAGTTTCTTACATAACGCTGCAGCTTCGCTACCTCGGGTCACAAAAGCTTTAAAAAGAAGGGGAAAAAATGGAAAAGTTCTTCAGGTCAGTGGCCCCAGAGGGTGATTTCTTCTCCTTAGAAATAATAGCCTATTTCGCGAAAATTCTGAAGCGAGGTCTCTCCTCTCCGGCTGGCACATTATAATTGAGACTGAGTGCTGGTATGGTGGTGGTGGGGGAAGGAATAAACCACCCCACCCTCCTTATTCCCTCTACACAGACACCTCGTCTGGAATATTAGTGCATATTCTGGCAGGACTTGGGGGCAGCCAGTGGGTGACGCTGCTGAGTTGCCTTTAGGATAGAAGGAGACTCTTCTTGGCCTCATGGGGGTGGCAGCTGGCTGGGGAAAGCAACAAGAAGGCACATGGGGAGCCTGGCATAAATAAAGTACGCCATGTTCGAGCCATTACTGTTACCATTACCAATAAACTAGAGGATCAGGCAAAAAAAGAAATACTTGGATGGTGAAGCTACATTTCTGGGAAATTTGGCTGCAGGGAGGAGTCTCAAGCAACTGATAAATGCTTTAACCCATCCAGAGCTCATTTAATCACTGCCTGCCTCTTGCCAGATTGCGGGCAAGAGCTCCTTTCCCCTGGGCCAGCTGAAATGCTTCCTAAGTCATGGGTAATGAGTGCAAAATCTTCACCCCCTATTTTGCCCTTAGATCAGCCCCATTGGCTCTCCACCATCCCCATTTATTCAATGGTCAAGAATGGTTAATAAAGACAGGGCATATGGCATCTTTTAGACTCGACTCGACCCAGACTGACTTCTCTTATGGTTATTGTCACTGTTGTGATATGATTACTAGTCCCTGCTACTGGATTGTCTTTGTTATTGTTTCCTCTCTTCTGTGATGAAAAGAATTGCCTCTTCAGGTCTCAGCATCTGTGTTTTCCCTCTGGGTTCCCTCTTTCGAAACCCCTCCCCCCCATTGCTTGGGTATACCCTTAAGACTCTGTGCTTGCTCTTTCTCCTGAGCACGAGTTCCTGACTGTTGGATGCATTTACATTCCTTGCTTCCTCCTGGTTTCCTCATCCTCCCTCATCTCCAGTCCTTGCCCCCTGCTCTGCACACTCCAAGAGGGTCTGTCCCTAGGCCAGATAATGGGGAACCAATCACCTCCTTTTTTTTTTTTTGCAGATGGGCTGGAAACTGCGTGGCCCCAGATTAGCTTGGGCTGAAGCAGGAACATAAAACAGCTTCCTTTCATGAGCAGAATCCTCAGCAGCTTTTCTCTGCAGTGGGATTCAGAAAGACATCGCTGAGACAAGGGCTTGCAGCCTCAGCGTGTGTGTGTGTGTGTGTGTGTGTGTGTGTGTGTGTGTGTGTGTGTGTGTGTGTGTGTGTGTGTGTGTGAGCTGAGCCTCGAAACCCCTCCACCTCCAGAATGCTTTCCTTTTCCCCACCCCCTGCAAACCCAGGGCAACAGCAGTGACTTATCAGAGACCCCTTGAACTCCAAAGTAATATTCTGCTTCCCATCCTCTCCCCTCCCTGCACCCCTCCCTGAGCCCAGCCTGGTTATTTGCTGGGTCCCAAATGGTTGTCGGGTGATGGATGGCGGGTGATTTCGACACCAGCACACCTTGGAGCCTCAGCGCGCACCCTCTGACAGCGTTAGCATAAAAGATTTACATTTATGTTATGAGGGCCACACAAGAATAATAATTTTAAGATACATTGCCTTGGCTGCTGGTGCACCCTGGGAAATCTCACCGCGGCAGGCGCTGGGCCACACTGTAATTACAAAATGGCAGAGCTGGAGAGGTTTTCTGGAGACAAGCAGCGAGAGACCAAAGCCATCTGCATGCCTTGGCGGATTGAAATTACAGTAATATATGAAGACATTACCTGAAAAACCCGGCCCCATTTACATGATTTACTCTTCCGCCGCAGCCAGCTTTAATTTAAGGATAAAGTCATTCAGAAAGCTAATCTGATAGGGGAGGCATTATTTCACCCAGTTAAGTTAATTTACAGAAGCTGATTGTTGTGGTAGCTTTTGGTATTATTATCTCCCGACAAACAGCTGATCTGCCAGACAGAAGCAATATACGGGCTGAATTCGGTGTCTTCATTCACTCGTTCTCCGTGATAAAGGTTTGTTTATAAGCAATAATGGGGGAATCATTTTGAGGCCAGCCTGATAATGCTGATGAGAAATATATATATATATGTATATATATGTATATATGTATGTACACACATATTTTGGAAGGGGGGAAGAGTCTGGTGAAATGAATGAATGAAACACCAGCACCTAAGTCTGTCTGTCTGTAGCAGTAGTCTTGGCTGGTCCATGACTGTTGGTGGAAACTACTTCTCTCGTTTTCAGATCCCTGTTCTGTGGTTCTTGGATCCCTGACTCCCTGGGAGGTTCAAATACTTGGGACGTCTTCTCTAATAAGCCTTTGAGAAAACTGTATCTCAAAAAATCTGAAAGAATGCAAAGATGTGCTTTTCTTTTTACTTTTTCTTTTTTTTGGAAATAATGGATAACTTTTATTGAATGATTTCTGTATGCCAAGCATTTTAGATATGTAATCTAATTTAATCCATATATCAACTCTATGAAGCAGGTACTGCTTACAGAGGAGAGAGCTGGATGGAAGCACAGAATACTGTAATCTCTTTCTCAGCATGGTAAGAACAATTAACTTTTTACCAGAATGTATTTTCTCCCCCACTCTTACTCCATAGAATTAAGCCGCCCAATCAGGCACTGCATTTCCCTACATCCTTTGCTTCTTGGTGGCATCTTTGCATCTCTGATAGAAAGCCATGGACAGAATGTGTCTCCTTCAGCCTTTTTCTTTACTGGCTATTGGCTGGAGACAGACAATGTTGAGGTTCTAGGATATACCAAAAAATACAAGCTGAAAGAACACAATCTCTTATGACAACATGAAATATTAGTCATAAGAAGAAGCAGCATTGGATAAGAAATAAACTCTTGTGTGGCAAGGACCTGCTTTCTTAGGATAAAGCAATATTTCTCTCTCTTTCTCTCTTTTTATCTTGTAGAGTCCCAGCCTGTATGGAAACATGCCAGGAAAGGCGGGAAGATGTTTGAGAAAGAGCTTGCAATAGGAGTGTGTGAGTGTTTTGTGTGTGTGTGTGTGTGTGTGTGTGTGTGTGTGTGTGATAACACCAGGGCTTTTAAAGAGGTCCCATTGAAATCAGCTGTGATTTCTCTGACATCATTGCTTGCTGCTAACTCAGGGACATGGAGTTGATTCTAGAAACCCTAGGAGCATGAGCAGGCAAGTGTGTTGAAGGGGGTTGTTTTCATAGATTGAAGACCCTGTTGCTTTGAATAAGAATGCTCCCTTTCTTGGTTTCTCAAGAGTTTATTCCCAAAGGAGTGATGCAGCTTTGGGGATGGGACGAGAACTTGGTGCTCCAGGGACTGGGAAGCCATTGCTGATGGTCTAAGGAATGAATCTCCAGGGCAGGCATCAGTCCAAAGGGAGCAGAAAGTCACACTGGGATCTCGTGCTGGTTGGGTTCTTCCTTTGTGTCAGACACTGACCTAAACATTTAGAGATGCCACTTCCTTTCTGAGTTTACAGAATAATCTAGAAGGAAGACATCCCATAGGTATGACCATGACCACATAGCATTTCATGTGGCTGTCCATGACTTCCCCTTTCTCTTACATCCACAAGCCCCTTCCCACCCTTCACTTTGACCAGGGACTGGAACTACTGATTTTCTTCTAATGAAAAGAGGCCAGTAGCCACAGGATTTTCAGCTCTGAATCCCATGCACTGGGATGTGGAGATGTTTCCCACTGCTTGGTTTGGCCAACATGCCCGTGTTAGGATTCTCTTTCAAAGTGCCCTGTGACATCCTGGGGCGCTTGGGCAAAGTCTACCACATGTCTTGGACTGACAGGACTTGGCATGATCTGCACCTGCTTCCCCAGCCTTATTTGGGATCTGTCCTCTTATCACAAACAGCAGCTGCTCAACTGCCTTGGGATGCCTGGAGCTGGCCTGGCTTCCTTGTGCCCAGCCCCCAGGACTTCACATGTCCTGCTGTCACTTTCACCTCCTTTTCTTCAGTATCATTTGGCTTTGAGATCCCATGTACAAGGTAGTTTTTTAATCATGGACCATTTTTTAATCATGGACCCTTTTGTGTTGGTCTGTCTTCGTCTCCATACATGAGCATCAGTATATATAGCTTTTAATGATGAGGATGCACTGTTAGGTGGGCTCCTAAGTGGGTTGCTAGGTGAACCAATGTTGTGTATGTAAACATCTTATGGAATATTATGTTACTGACCCTACCCTGATTGGTGATTGTGCCCTATCCTAGGGTGTGTAATCAGACTGCCCTCATGATGTAACATGCTATATACCAAGGTTAGCAAATGTAGCTGGATGGAATCAGCACGCTTGATCCTCATATCTTGGATACTTAGTGATGGTGAAGGTGCATTAACTTTTTATTTTACATATTTCTACCATTCTAACCATGTCACCCAAATGCAAAACAAAAACAAAAATAAAAATATGATTAAAAAACCTATACTTGGCTGGTTTCTAAGTTGCCTACCTAGGGTCTTGCTGATGGGTTTTCTTTCTAGCCTACAAAAAAATAGAAAACATGTGAAATGGTTTAAGGGGATTTGTGATCATCAAGGTTTTCTTGAAAAAGATTATTCTCCACCTGGAATCAGGACATAGGTGTGGGATCCAGTATATCAGCCTTTTCCAGTTCTCTTCCTCTAGCATCTACTGCCAACCAGGCATGGTGCTTGGGAACCAGCATATTGGTTCTTTGTTCTATAGGATCAGTTCCTATTAGGGTGTAGTGCCAGGCTTGGTAGATAGTGATTAATCAGTTTTCTCCATTCCCAATACTTGCCCAGAGAGATAGCTTAGACATTCTTAAAATTATCTTGGTCTCTCTGAGACATCTCTTGTACCTTCCATCCTGTCTCCAGGGACTCAATTGACATCCCCTAAAGATCTATAAAATACCTGTCCATTCACATTCTGCTGGTCTCCCTGGGCTGAAGGATGGAAGGGCTCCCAACAAATTTTTTTAATATGGAACCCCAATATATTCTGAAGGGCTAACTGCAGTTCCACACACCATGAGCATTTTGTGTCAAGAGTGAAGTGGATTCATTAATGGGGTGGCCCTATCTTCTATGCAGCTGTCCTGGGCTGCAATGGAGACCAGGAAAAAAAATCCATTAGATTATACTGAAAGATAGCAGGGAGGAAGTTTAGATTAAGTTTATCTCTCGAGGCAATTTTATTAGATAGATTAAGTTTCTGTTCATCTCTCCAAAGACCGTTGTCATATCCAGTGTCATGACATTCAAATCCTTTGGCCTGCCGAGGGTAATCAAACACAGTTGTCTTTTTATCCCCCTCTTTTCCTTCTTAGTATTCCACAATCCTGCCTCCTTCATCTGTCAAAGGGCTAGTATTAAGGGGATCACTGTTGACAAGTGATAGTACAAATTATGTAATGCTGATGACATTTCACTGTCTCCTTTGATCTGCAATTCCCAGTCTCTATCAGTCCTCCTTCTTTTAGGAAAAATGTTGAAAAGGAGGCAGCTGTGAGGCCATTGGCACATTCCTGAGCCCTGGGGCTTACATGGGGTGAATATGAAGTACATTGAAGGCCCCCAAATTTAACTTGGAGCCAGGGAAGGTGACTTCACTGGCTGGAGGGAAAATTGAGGCCACCATCCAACAAGAGGTCCATGGAGAGTGCAATGGGTTGAACAGTGTTGTCCTCCCCCTTTCCCCAGAATTCCTGACCCCTCATACTTACAGGCACATGGGCCTATCATTCCACAAACAGCCTCTTTGACTTTCCGTCTATGGGGATCCTGTTCTTTTTTGGGGAAAACAGATGGAGACCTATTTAAAAGAAGCAGCGAGGCCAGGAGACTCTGGTGACAGACAGAACAGAAAGGATGCCTTTTTTGATGACATTTGAGGCCAGTTGCAACAGGACCCAAAGAGAAGAAATGGTTCCACACAGAGCACAGAGTCTTGTTGCAAACAAGCAAACAAAAAAAAGAAGTGTGTTTGAAGTGGGAACATTCAAGCCTTTGTTCTGCCAACTTCATTTATACTCATGGAACAAACTCCTTTCTCTCATGTCATCTCCTACACAGACATGGAGAAGGATGAGCTTTTACTCACATGGGTGGTGAAAGGACATACAAAGGGCATAATCTACCTTGATTTGTGGCTTGAGCTTTGGGAATCATTGTTTTCTCTTTTGCAAAATCCAGTACCAGTCAGTACCAGCATTGTAGGGCAACTGTATTTAATGTTTTTTTTTCCCTCTATGAGGCACTTAACAGTGTGAGAGAGGCTAGAAGAGGCCAGAAAGAGAATGTGACCATCAGTTGATTAGAGAATGGGATTTAGGGCATCAAGATTTCTCATCCCTCTCCTGGGAATGTGCCTTATAATCTTGACCCTTTGATTTCATTTTGGGGGTTCTACTTAGGTTACCATGTGGTGCTGAGGATCAAAGCTGGGGCTCCCACATGTAATGCATGTGCTCTAACTCTTTGAAACATCTCCCTGGCCTCCATCTTGATCCTTTGAAACTGTATTTTTGAAAAACGCTTTGTGGATGTAGTCTTGTTAGACCATGCTCTGTGAAAGGCCTTATTGAGATGGGCAGAATGGCCCACATCACTGTAATGAACATTACAAAAGCTCCATGAGTGTTTTGAGAACATCTGTATGGTGGTCACCCAATGCCTAGTCTCTTAAGTAAGCCTCCTTGATTTTGAGTACTGTCTCTTGTCCAGATGAAGGGGTGTGCCTTTTCCTTCTGCCTCTCCTAGCCTTCTGGATCCAGGGTCTGTTTCAGATGACCCTGGAAAGCTCTTGAGACTGTGACACAACAGTCCATCCATCTTTGTGAAAATTGGCGCTGGGGATTAAGATTGGTCTGGGGCTATTCCTGGATCCCATATTCTGATGCCGTGATGAAAAGAATGGCTTTTGATTCTTACAGCCAGTCAGAAGAGCAGTAGTTCTAGGAGAAATCACAGTCTGCTTGTTGCAGTAGATCCAGTTTCCCTGCTGCCATCTATTACATTCTAGGTCCTCTAATATGACTCCAGCATCAAAGGACCAAAGTGCTATTGGATGATTAATTGGTTCATTGTTGGAAGTGTCTCTGCCTTACTCATGATGATATTTCCATGACTTGTCAACTCCCCCAGAATACAACAGGTACTTAGATATGTTTCCTGAATAAATAAATTAATATCTCTTATCCTCTCACCTCCTCTCTGGCTACAAACTAGGAATTATGGAGAGAGGAAATTATACTTGGAAAAGTGTAAAATCACTCCATACACTGTATTTCCAACCCCGGGTGATGAATCTGAAGAAGGCTGTGAGAATTAATAAATCAAGAATTAATAAATTAATAAAGAATTAATAAATCAAGCTAGTCACGATAGAATCATGAAGTGCAGTTGGCTTCTTGCCTTGTGGTCTCTCTGCTACCAAAGACCAAACCAAAACTGAAACCTGTCTTTATTTACCAACAGGGGAGCAGAGGTGAAGAGAGAGAGAGAGAGAGAGAGAGAGAGAGAGAGAGAGAGAGAAGAGAGAGAGAGAAAGAGAGAGAGAGAAAGAGAGAGAAAGAGAGAGAGAGAAGTACTTATCCAGATGAACTTTTACTAGTCAAAGGGCTTGGTGAAAAGAAAGAGGAAGTTGGGGGAATGCAGGTGTTTGGGTAAAGTCAAGGTGTGATAATAGAAAAGCTTCACAATGCCCGAAAAACCCCTATCATTGAAGACCCACCTGACACTTAAGAGGAAGAATAGGATTCCAGACCATGTTTTCCCGTGAAGCATCCTTCAGACTATAAAATAAGAGCAAATAGAATTTTATTAAAAACATGTTTTGTCGATGCCTGGAAAAGTTCTTATGCCAGAAAATACCTGCCTGGAAATTATGCTTTGCTTTCCCATTACAAATTTTATTAACCACTCTTTTATTAGCAACCTTATTACAGTTGATCTGCACATGAATAGAAACAATTTACAAATGATCAGGGTTGGATTAGAGAAGCCATAAACTCAATGCAAATTGTTACAAATTATTTACTGGCCTAGCACAGATCTGCATATAGATTGGGAAGTCAATCAGAAAGGTACCTTTAGGTATTCTTCACAAGATATGACTGTGATGATAGGTGCAGATGAGTATGCATTGTGTAGAATAGAAATGAAAACAAGCACTTGCATTTGTCAACCATCCTTAAGAGTGAGAGTCTCTCTTTTCCTCAGAACTAGCTAACTGGGGAAGCTTAAAAAGGAATAAGGGAGGTGGAGATGTTGAACTCGAATTTACTCTAAATATAAGGCAAGAAGAGGAAGGCTGGGGGATAGTACAGGGGTATAAGGCACTTACTTGGCATGCATTTGTCCCAGATTCAATCTCTAGCATCACATAGGGTTTCCTAAATGTTGCTAAAGATAATTCCTGAACATAAAGCCAAGAGGAAGCCCTAAATACTTCTAGTATAACTCACTTCTCCCCTCAAAGTAAAATTTAAGAATCAGAAGGCTACTAAGGGATTTTTTTTGAGAAATCAGAAACAGAAACACCAACTCAGTGTCCTAGAAGTAAACATTAGTTTTCGTGACTATCTCAGAGAATTTTCTGGCTATTCTGTGAGAGAGGGCAGTCTCTGCTGTTTCTCAGTAGAGGAAACTGGAGGTTTATTGCTGCATCAGGGTCACAGAGCTATCAAGATATGTACCTTCCACACAGTAAGGACTATCCATGGATGCTAATATCCATGAGGTTGGCATTGTTTGGAATAAACATTGAAATCCTAACCCCTTACACCCTAAGACTTGGAGGAGCCTATCCTGCCCTTTTGCTCTTTAAGGCAGCCAGGCATGGATTCAGCATGACTGAATGCCAAGTACACAGATTTAGGTATTGGGGGACTAAAATCATCCTTCCACCTTACTAAGAGACCTGGCCCATGCTTTCACAAGTTGTAGGACTTGGTTTGTGCAGGGGCTTAGAGTTAAATGTCTTTGAAATATCGGCATATGTCCTGCACTTAAGCACAGGGATGAAAGACATGAATACTGCTAGGGATGGGTGTCATGTATGGAGTTCTCTACATGATCTCACCACCTTAGCAAGAGGAGAACAAGGATGCCTATAGTTAATGCATTATTTATTTTCCTCTCTAAGATTTTCTTTTTCTTCCTTCAGTCAAAAACTACTGTCAGGTTATTTTTCATTCCTTGTCACTCAACTCTTCTCCTGTGGCGATTGACTTGTCACTGAGACCAGAGTCTTCACCTTGATGGTACAACACTTAATGGTGACATTCTGGATCTTTCTCTTAAGTGGAACAGAGGACTCAGGGACTTCTCAGAGCCCTGAAGATTCAGTGATAGAGATATGCAGTGATTTATTCTTAGCTTCCATGGCTGGCATTGTGGAGCTGCAGGCATGGAAACGAAGAGGGGAGTCCCGTTTCTCCTCTTCTCAGAGGGTTTGATCTGTCTTCCTTATTTTCATTGCACAATGCCAATGATGAGTCAAGAAATGCCAGGGTGGGAGGCTCTCTCTTCATTCTGGCTCCTTACCAGCTGGGGGACCCAGATCACTTCACATAAAAAAATGAGCATGCTCATAGTATTCATAGCATCAAGTGCTACATTTAGTAGCTGCTGACCATGGGTTGGGCATAAGCTCGTGGTCCTAGACACGTTATTTTATCAAAGACTCCCAATAGTTCTATTATCTGGAATTATTATATAATCCCATTTTTGAAGCCCAGGAAATAGATTATTTGATTGGGGAAGGCTGGAAGGGAGGGGGAATGATTCATTTAATTATGTACAGCTTGGAATTGGGAGCCATGAGATTTTATCTCAGTGTTATCTGACACCAAAGTCTAAAGTCTTAACCAATAAACTGTATTCATTGTGTGAGTTTGAAATAAATGGTCCTGGGTTAGATAACCTTTATAGATCTTCTTCGTTTCAAAGATGCAATGGATAAATTCCCAGAATTGAAATAATTCCTTTGAGAGTACTGAGCCCAGTGCCAGCGGCTAGAGATAAACTGGGTAAATAAGACAGAAATGTGCTTGCAAACCTATGAAGATGAGAGCTTTGGGAATGACATTGAGAGCAGCAGGGTAGCAGGTGGGAGGTGCCAATTCTTCTCTTCTGTAGACTCTGGGCACCTCGTAGGGGATGCAATGTACCCTGTCATGGGTTGGGGACTATGTGCATCTGCCCGGTGGTGTAGCACTACCCCATCTCTTTGTTCAGTTTTTTCCAAGACTGTCTTATAAGTCTGGGCCACCTCTTATCTTCCAATCATATCATTCAAAGTCACTTCAAAGCGAACTTTCCTCTTTCTTTTCTTCTTTTTCCTCCCGAGAAGCTGAGAGCTTGCAGAGACTCATGTTGCATCACTGACTTTTGAGGTTGGTAGCTCATCAGTCAGCAGCTCATTGTGAAGGCTTGGCAAAGCTGCCTTTCTTTTTTCCATTCTCTGTGTATGCTTGTACACATATATACACATACACAGATACACACACATTCATGCATACAACTTTGGTGGTTTTTTTTTTTTTTTACCAGCCAAGAGCTTGGAACTGTAAGAAATTAAATAATAGCTATGCCCTGTATCCAGCTTGCTTTTCACCCGTATCTTCTCTTTCCCTATAGTTTTATAAATGGGGCTTCATTAATGACCCCTCCACTTAGAATGGTCCAGTGCCTGCTGTTTGACCTCTTCAAGTCTGTGATCCAGAGGTGAGATTAGGGATGGGGAAAGGAGCCTTTAGGGAATTTCATTATGATGCTGGGAGCCACTCCCAGGTGATTCAAAAAGAATTTGCAAAGTCAATAGGGCCTCTGCAGGGACCTGGTGGTAGAAGACTTTGTTAGTCTTCATGTTCTCTGCCCAAGTCCTCTGGAGCTGAATTCAGATAAAATGGAAAGGTAAACTAATTATAGAGGGCCCTTGGTGCTTTGATGGTTCGCTTGTGTCAGCATTTCCAGGCTAAAACAAGTTCTTCAGGGATTTCAAAATCTCCTTTAAATGTCTCCCCCCTTATTACTATTCTCCCTAGCTCTGAATCTACCACCATTATAGGTCCTGATGTTTATATAAATCAAGAGACAAGGATGCTTGCATGGCTCACAGGTGTGGCTGAAGGACACCTTGGTTTGCTACACATTCACATCCACACAGCACAAACACACACAAGGGCTGCATCCCTTTCTTGGGTTCAAATACAGTTCCATGAAACAAAACAGGTAGATTTGCATACAAGGGACATCCAAGGAAGAATGTGTTATAGGTAGCCAAGGCCTGGAACAGATGTGTTAGGTCCTGGTCTCTGGGGCTCTGCATCTCTCCCACCTGTGGATCAGCTTAACATCTTTCTTCAGTGAAGACTACCCAGAAGCTATGGAAATCAACCTTCTCTCCATCTTAAATTCAGGGCATGATGATTGACTTTGCCCAGGATCATGTGTCCATGCCAAGCCAATCACTATAGTGGTGGGCTGGATGAAGGATGCCAGACCCACTAGACAAAGATGGAAGAATTAGCTTGGTGGAGCCATGGGCAGTGCCTTATTCTTTGCTTTATTGTTTTTCCCAGCTGTGGAAAGGGCGACAGACCAATCATCTCACAGAATCGACTCAGGTTTCTGTGAGTCCTGATGCACACAAGAATGAATTTTGGAGGGAACTTCAGAGTAGTAGACTTAGATATTCAAGATGCCCAATCTCAATGAATTTCTTAGATTATCTCTTGAGAAGGAGCCTGAGATCATTTATGTATACAAAACAAGAAAGATTTCCAAACAAGAAGACTTTGCAGAGGCTTGACTATGAATTTCCCAGACCTCTGCCACAGGAGTTGTAACTTGGAGGTTTTGTGCATGATCGCAAGGCTTTCAGCATTTCCTGTGGCCCTGTTTTAGGAGTATGCTTTGTAGATGGTAAACTCTAAACTCTAGTTGGCAACAGGGATCCTTGCAGGGGCATTTCTTGCCTTGGCTCCTTTTATCCTACGCATAGTGCCTTCTCTTGACGACTCAAACTCGGAGGGTCTTTGGAAGCTCAAACTTGAATGTGGGAATGCCTTTAGTGTGATTGTGGTCTAGACCCCAAAACAGTGGCTACATGTCCGGATGTCTATTTGCCTGCATGTTTAGACCCTGAGCTTCTGACCCTGAGTTTCTGCCTCAATTTTTATTTTTCTGAGCACTTTCCCTTCTTTGCTTTGGTTGCCTGGAAATTCCAGCTTTCAACAAGTACACAGAATGTCTATTGGGTCTCAATGGTGTAATCCTCTCCTGGACATGATCTTTCTTTTACCCTCCTGATAGAAAAGAAATAGACCCATGTTGTCTTTTATTTTTTTTAAGACTCATCTTTATTTTTAGTTTATTTTTGTAAAGGACTCTGATCTTTATGGGCTGAGAGGGGAACTTCATGAATAAATAAATACTAATCTAGCTGGGGTGGGGTTAACTCAAAGGCCAGTGGGGTCTCAGGGGTGTTTCTGTGCAAAGACAATGTTGGCTGTGCTCCTGCCCTTTCTCCTTCACTGCTGATGTCTTGGCTCTGCTAGAAGCTACTTGTTCAATTACGGCGCCAAGATCCTGTTTTACAAGGCTTCCTCGGAGCACATCTAATCAGGAATAGCTCCTCGCTGCAGTCTCTTTGTTCACTGACTGGAACCTTGAATGTCTCGCTTTGCCTAATAAATAACCCAGGGGTTCAAACTTGGCCTTTGCCTGGATTTTGAAAATGGAACCAGCACAGCTCTGGGGGAAGACTTGGTGCTAAGGCGACTGGAAGGTCAAGCGTCTCCTGACCCTTTGGGAAGGTTGGTTCTTGCTTCGCTTCCTCTGCATTTATTGCATCATTATGATTCCTACCTTCTTCCTCCTCCCAATGGGATTGTCTGTGCTGGTTCTTAGCTTGGCACAGAACATAAGGAGGGGCAAATCCTCTGGTGGTGGGGGTTCTTGCCCAACAGCTCATTATTTCTCCTCCTGGGTATGGCTCAGAAATTCCTGCTGGCAACCAGGGCAGGTTCTGTCACCATTTGGAAAGTTGGCATCACTTTTAGCTGCCCTCTTTGACTTTTTTGAACAGGAGGGGACAGCTGTCATTGTGAGAATGACCCACCCCACGGAGAGCACAAGGCTGGAAATGTACCCCATGTAGCTGCAGAACTGGGTTTGCACCCCAGCCTCATTGTTACCTGTGATGTGATGTGATCTTCAATGAATTATTGGAAATCTCCAAGCCTCCAAGCCTCCACTACCATCTGGATCTCTTCTCCTGGCCCCTTTATCTGGCTCCTCTATGCTTTCTCTCTTTTTTTCTATTAATATATTTATTTAAGCACCAGGATTACAAACATGTTTATAGTTGGAGTTTAGTCATAAAAAAGTACACCCCCCTTCATCAATACAACCTTCCCACTACCAATGTCCCCCGTCGCCCTCCTCTCCATCTCTGGTTTCTCTTGAAGTCTGAGTGGACAGGAAGCAGTTCCTTTGGGGGAACATTTCCCCAGATTTCTCTGACCCTAGATCTCCCACCTTCTTATCCTAATTCCTTCTCTCCCAAAGGGCCTTTCCAGCTTCCACCTTCTCTCTTTTACTGGCGCTTGCTGAATGCCTGTTTCTCCCATCTGAGTGTCATCTCCAGGAGGTCAGGTGCAGGGTTGCTGCTGTTTACTCTTTTATCTTGGGTATTGGCCTCTGGAGTGAATAAATAGAGTCAATAAATGGAGCAGACAGATTAATAATGTTGATTTAATTTGCAAAGCAGTTGTAGAACCATGTGATTTCTGCAATGAACAACTGACATTCAACATGATGCAAAGAGCTGGGGTTGTGTTCTGTTCATCTCTGCTTTTTAGAATTAGGCACAAAAGTCAGGTCCAACAGTCACTGGAATATGAATACTCAATTAATGGGCAGATTCACCTTCATGAGGCAGACAGAGCTGGAATAACACCTAGAAAGGAGTTTCCATATGGCTAAGATGGAGTCTGGGGCCTCCTCCCACCCTCTTTCTTGGAACTACCAGGCTAAGAGTGTCAATTGTGTTGAACTCCCAGTAGCGTCTGGCTCATCTGCCCTCCCTCCAACCTCACCTTAGCTTGTGGAAGATGATGTGTTCTTTATTTATGATACGTGTCTGCATGTTGAGATAATTGGGTTGCAGAATATGGCACACGGACTAATATGAGAATGATTTCCGCGGAATAGAAATTACTTATTTTGATTCCTTGGGGGTTTGTTGTGTCAAAACTCATGTAGTATTTAGCAAAGTAATCATTGTTCAGTTGTCAAGCATGGGAAGTACAAAATTATCCTAATAAGAATGAAAAGAATGAGGAGAAGCTGAGTCGCTGACCTCGTCAATGTGATTGGTGATGATGTCTGCCCACGTTTGCAAGGCCTCACCTCCAGCACTGCCCAGTAGATCACCGTGTGGCTCTAATTAGATATGCAATTTGTCTTCTTCTAGTTCAACCCCAAATGGAAACAAACAAAAATCACAGAGAAAGAAAGGCGAGGTAGCAGAAATTCTCAAGGAAAAAATGGCTCCATACTAAATTGAGATCCAAACCAGAAGGTGAGTTTGGGAAGCAAGGACTGTGGGTTTTTCCAGGTGTGAAAACATGTCGTAGGAACATGCATTGAACTCTTAGAATTTAAGTTCTTCACTTGTCAAGTGATGTTAATCATAATAGATGACTGAGAGTCAGGTACTTGTCTTGGTAGCCTGCCTCATTTCAGATGGGGAGACTGAGGGACACATATAAGGATGACTTTGGCGTCATATATCCTCATGCACAACTTAAGACCCCTGATTTAAAACAAGAAGGAAAAGGAAGAAATTTTCCCATGTAAAAGAAATAGAACCAAGGTTAAGTTTTCTCCCACCCACATCTCATGTTTTATTTTACATGATAAGCTTATAATAGGTATAAAGGATAAGCTTCCCTCCTGTTCTGTCCTCTCCCCTCCTCACCTCTTTTGTCCCTTCCTCTACTTTCCCTTCTTCTCCCTTCCCTTCCTCTACTTTCCCCTCCACTCTTCCCCTCCCCTTTTCCCTCCTCTCCCCTCCTCTTCTCTTTCTCTCCTCTCTCCTCCCTTCCTCACACTTCCTCTCCCTTCCATTTTCTTCTCTTCCTTTCTTATACTCTCCTCCTCTCTCTTCCCTTCAATCCTCTCCTCACCCCTCTTCTCATCTCCCCTCTCTTTTACTCCTCTCCCTTACTCTTTTCTTTCCTCTCCTCCTTACCTCTCCCTTTCCTCCCACTTCCCTTCCATCTTCTCCCCCCTCCTCTCCTCTTCCCTTCCCTCCTTTCCTCTCCTCTTCTCTCCTCCTCCCTCCCATTCCCTTCCCTTCTCTTTCCTCACATTATTTTTAATTGTTATTTTGGTAACATGGCTAGAACAGTGTCAGTATTTATGGATTTGATGTACAAAGGCACTATACTATATCTTTATATCACCAAAATACCAAAGAGACTTCATCAAAATCCTTATGCCATTTTTAATCTCCCTACCACACTCCACCTACCCCTGCTTGGTTTTGAAGTCTAAGGACAGTTCTCTATACAGCACAGTTGAATGAGATAACATGGTATTTGTTCTCCTTATGACTTATTTAACTTAACACAATGTCCTCCAGTTCCTACACATTATAGAAAACTGCCAGATCCCATCTTTTCTTAAAGCTGTGTAATAGTCCATTGCGCATTATGGAATATCAACCATGGTTTTCACCTATTCACCAACCATTGGACATTGAGTTATTTCCATATCCTGGTTATTGTAATGAGCACTTTCATGAACAAAGACTTACATATATTTATATTCAAATTAATGTCTTTGTGTTTGAGGTGGATGCCCAGAAGTGGATTGTGGCTCTGCTCTGGCTTTTTGGAGAAGTCACAATACTGTGTTTGGTTGTTGTTGTTGTTGTTTTGCCACACCCATTGATGTTCAGGGGTTACTCCTGGCTATGCACTCAGAAATCACTCTTGGCTTGGGGAGACTATATGGAATGCCAGGAGATAGAACCACGGTCCATCCTAGGCTAGTGCTTGCAAGGCAGATGCCTTACCTCTAGCTCCATCGCTCTGGTCACACAGTAGTATGTTTTTGATAGAGGTTGATGTAGAGAACATTCCCCCAATAGTGAATGAGGGTTCCTTCCTTCTAACCCCGCCAGTACTGATACAATAGATACTGTGTTTCTTGGCACTTCATTTGCACTAGACTTGAGTCCTCCCTGTTCCTCCCAGACCTTCAACTCTGAGAAGGACTCTCCTTCCTGATTTCAGGGAAATACAAGCCTTTCTCCCCCAAAACCAATGGTGGGCCTGAGTGTGAGTCCCAGCAGGAAAAGCTTGGCGTGTAGCCCTGGATATCTTCCTGGTGTCAGCCTTTCCTCATATTCACTGCCACAGTTTCCCAGACACTTGGGTTTGGAGAATCAGAAGTTATCATTCTCAATTTTCTTCCTGTGGCGACAGCAGCTGTAATGTGATAAATGTTGGTCAGGAAACAGTCCTTCATCCCATTTATCTGCTCTGAGGGTTCCAAGACTTCCTTTTTCTCAAGAGATAGGGCCCAGCGAGCTCAAAGATAGATGTAGTAGACATATTTCCAAGCAAACATTCCCTAAACACTCTGGGATAAGCACATACAGGCTGCTTGAGGCTTCCTCCCTACACTCTCACCCTTTGAGTCCTGCAAAAAGGCCTGAAAAAGCATTTTTAAGGTGCTGGCTTTGCCATCCAGTTCTCAGATCTTTTGCTGTTCCTTCATATCTAAGAGACATAGTGTGGATTTGCGCTGGGACAGATCCTTGAGAAAGAAACAGATTCCTCACTACATTTCAAAATGACTCTTTTAGAAATGATTATCAAGCCAATTCATCATCCAGGGAAGCATCATTATACTATTATTCTGGTTGACTGAGTCATTATTGCTAGTTACATGGGGTAGGAATGATTGGGGATGTAATATTGGATCATCTCGTAGGAAGCTCATTGTTTCTCTAAAGGCTGTGTTTGGTGTGCTGGGAACCCTGCAACTGGAGGCAGGCAGAATACATGGCCTTGGAGACTGTCTCCATGCATGATAAAATGGTTAGAGCCATCTTGACCTCAAGGGATTCTCACAGGGATTTTATGGAGAGAATGAGTATCATAGTCCAGCCCAATAAATGGCCTCAGATGTTAGTCCAATGACCTGTACATCTTTCCAGGTGCCTTTGTTTACTGCAAGAGTGTTTAGGTCACGGAGTCACTGTAGTTCTCAGCCATGACCACACTTCCCTCACCCCTCAGAATAATTGTCTTTGGTGACAAGTGAGGCAATGAAAAAATCAAAGATATTCAAGATGGAGGCACAACAACCCATCCATGGCAGAGCTGAGCCATTAGCCAGACTCTTGCGCCTGCCCACCTTGCAGAATCAAGGTGATGAGTTAAGCTTTTCTAATGCCCATGATCCCAGCAATGGGCCTTGCTCTGGACTGGGGTGACTTTAAGAGGGAAACATAGGTTATCTTCTGTTCTTGCTTGGGGAAGAGAAAGATTTGGCACCAGGGCAGAACTGGAGCAATCTTTGCTCATGTTTCTTTAGCAGCAAACCCCCAAGACCATCTGAGTATGAGTCTATGGGACCTTAAAAGGAAACGAAGGGACTTAATATAGGGAAGGAGGCCCTTGAGTGAGATGCAAGAATAACCCAATTTTTACCAATTTTCAGGGCTAAGGATAGTTCTTGGCCCCATTTGGCTGCTATGGCCAAAACCACCATCTCTACTTCCTAGGCCCCTGATGCAGGCATGCAGGCAGAGATCAGGGTGTTGGGAGAATTGGGGGTTCATCACAATTAAAACCAGCGAACTGTCTGCAGAAGGTCTGGGGCTGGAGCCGAGCACTCCCATTTATCAATGTCTCCACCAAGAAGCTCCTGTCTCTCCCCCCACATCACCCCGACAGCTCCCTGAGCCACTCCGGGCCCTGCCACGGCAGCTTGCTGAGTCCTGGATGCTGATTAAAAACCGGGTGAGTAATGGGGGACAATGCACACCTCTGTTCCTCTGGTAGATCTAAGCCAGTTAATAATCTTCTTTAAGCGAAAGCAAATCAAGTTCCATTTTGAACAGTTTATTGACAAGCACAGAAAGGCCCTGTCTGTGGCCCAGGGAGATTTATCACTGGGCTTTGTTGCCTGTGTCTGACTCCTGTGAGGAACCTGGGTATTTCAATCACCTGGTGGACCTTCCTTGTGCTTCTTCACAGAAGGCAATGTTGGGGGCAGGGGAGGCAGGAGTGAGAAGTCAGAGCACAGTTTTGGGAGCACCAGGACAGGTGTTTTTTGGGAGGAGTCCCAGGTTGGGCACTGTTGGTGTCACTACCTACCGCTAGACCTGGAGAGCTGGGGGTGGTGGTGAGAATAGATGCCGGAAACAGAGCACTGTGAAAGGAGTCTCTTTGGGGGGATCTGTGATTTCGGGTTCAAATACAGAGCCAGTCAGTGCAATGTTCTGCTCACAGCACTGACTGGGAAGGAAGCCCCTCTGAGCAACCCAACTAGAGGGAACGCATCCTCCGGAGGAGACTCATTCTCCCAGAGCATCTTGGTTTCCCTAGAAGCACAATTTCAGGGACCCCACTTCTTTCTGCAGGATTGAGTCAAGGTATTGGTGGTGGGAATGTTGCACTGGTGAAGGGGGGTATTCTGTTTATGGTTGAAACCCAACTACGAACATGTTTCTAATCATGTGCTTAAATATCTATCTATCTATCTATCTATCTATCTATCTATCTATCTATCTATCTATCTATCTATCTATCTATCTATCTATCTATCTATCTATCTATCTATCATCTATCATCTATCTATCTATCTATCTATCATCTATCTATCACTATTTATCTACTATCTCTCTCTGCCTGTCTGTCCATCTATCTTCCTGCCTGCCTGCCTGCCTGCCTGTCTGTCTGCCTGCCTACCTACCTACAAACCTACCTACCTACTATCTATCTGTCTATCTATCTATCTATCTATCTATCTATCATCTATCTATCTATCTATCTATCTATCTATCTATCTATCTATCTATCTATCTATCTATCTATCTATCTATCTATCATCTCTCTCCATCCATCCACCCACCCACCCACCCATCCACCCCCCATCCATCCACCCATCCACCCACCCATTTACCCATCCACCCATCCACCCCCCATCCATCCACCCATCCACCCATCCATCCATCCACCCATCCACCCATCCACCCATCCACCCATCCACCCATCCACCCATCCATCCATCCATCCATCCATCCATCCATCCACCCATCCATCCATCCATCCATCCACCCATCCATCCATCCATCCATCCATCCATCCATCCATCCATCCACCCATCCATCCACCCATCCATCCACCCATCCATCCACCCACCCATCCACCCATCCATCCACCCACCCATCCACCCATCCACCTACCCATCCATCCATCCTTCCATCCATCCATCCATCCATCCATCCATCCATCCATCCATCCATCCATCCATCCATCCATCCATCCATCCACCCATCCATCCACCCACCCATCCACCCACCCACCCACCCATCCATCCATCCATCCATCCATCCATCCATCCATCCATCCATCCATCCATCCATCCATCCATCCATCCATCCATCCATCCATCCATCCATCCATCCATCCATCCAAATAAAAGAGCATCCTCACTTACGAGACTTGCCCATAGAGGGCGCCAATTCCCTTGCTGGCTCAAACCAAGTCGTCAGAAAGGTTGAGGCAAGTAGGGTTGGGATGAGGTTTCAGTTTCCAGCTGGAAGGGCCCAGGTAGCTCTGTTGGGCCCAGGATGAAGCAGCGCTTTTTAAGTTCTAATCAAAAGACAAGTCAAGCATCTCCAAAGTGGGAGTCATTGAGGTCCTCAAATGCCTTCTAAGTCCCCAAGGTTTCTCCACACCCCGGAACTAAACAGCCTTTCCGCCTTGAAGCCGAGAAGAGTCTCCTTTAAGGGAGCAGCTGTGAGGGCCCTTGGCGCGCACCCCACTGAGCAGTAAAACCTATCCTGGTGAACCCAGGTTAAGTTCATGAGTTGATTGTTTTCAAGATCACTGGTGTCCCACTGCTGGCTGAGAAATTGTGTTGCTGGTTGCTTTCTTTGCATCAAGCTGCACATACAAATACACACACAGGAGCATTGTGTGCAACCCACACACACACAGTAGACATATGCACTCATGAAAAGCTGTAATCCTGTGCTCATGACATATGCAAACATATACACATACACTCAGCTCAATACAGACATTTCACATGCATGCGTGTATAAATAAATATATATATATATATATATATATACATATATATGCAGGCTTAACAAAGTGTATACCCAGGTACATTATGCATATACACACAGGTACAAGCATACATAGACACATGCACACATATGCACAGCATACATGCGTGAACGTGTGTGTGTGTGTGTGTGTGTATATACATCTATCCCTGTGATCACACATTCCAAACTAATTCCTTTTTTCCTCTGCTTCCATCTCATGCAATTCCAGCCTCTCTCTGCACATTTCTTACTTCCTGGTGGGTCTTTCCATTTCTCCCTGAAGTACGTCTGATTTCAGTTGTTTTTTTCTCGTGATAGTACAGCTAGCTCCTTCCAGGTCTCTGCCTGTCAACTGGGTCCTTCATTGAAGAGGCTCCTGGGGTACAGAGAGATGCCTGTTCCTGCTCCCCAGAATTGGTGCTTCCCAGGTTCTACCTAAGAACTCACTTTAGCAGGAGATCTATGGAAACAAACAACTCTTTGTTGAAACATGCAAATCACACACATCTCATCTGTGGAAAAAACTTAGATATTGAAATATCATTAAAATATAGAATATTATATATAATATAATAATATTGGAAATTTAGATGCATTTGAAATTAAGGCAATTTTTGCCAAGCATCCTAAATATTTTATAAAAATCTATGATCCCCATGTTTCCCACACAGATGGGGAAAAGTTTAAAAAAAAATTTTTTTTTGAGGGGAGGCATACTGGCTATACTCAGTACTCACTCCTGTCTCTGTGCCCAGGGATCAATCCTGGCAGGGCTCAGGAGACTGTCTATGGTCCTGGAGATTGAACCCAAATCAGCCATGTATATGGAAAGTGCCTTCCCCTCTGTACTATTCCTCTGGCTCTGAAAGTTCTATTTCTCTTTCATTTCTATTCTCCTCTCCCCCTTTGGGTCTGCCTCTTTTCTCTCTGTCCTATTGTATTGACTGTCTGGCGTTTTGTGCTTATATTTTCACTATGCTGCCTTTATCACTATGGTTTTGTAAGGTGTCATCATATCCAGAGAGTCATCCATGTTCCTCTATTTTATATATATATATATATTTTTTATTTTTTATTTATTTATTTTTTTTTGAGTTTCATTCTTCTATCCACAGTTGCAATCACTTTGGTAAGTTTCTACAAAGCCTTGTGGTAAGAAAGTCTATCCACACGGCTGGCTGGGCCATGGAATGAGATCAGAGATAAATCGGGCCTTGAAAACTGTTCAAAAGTCTGGAAAAGTTAGCAGAATGTGGAGATAAGAGCTGGGCTTTGGTGTCAGCCCTTCAGACAAGGGCTGAAGGCTCTTGGTTCTCAGAGAAATTGTCGAATTCCTCTGGTTCCCAGTGACTTTATCTGCGGAATTGAGTTGATATTAACTTGATTTGTGGGGAGCAGGGAGTGGGGTAATGTCTGGCATATCAGGCCCTGGTCTGCAGTGGGGGCTGGAGATCTCGGGTTTGCAGGGTGACTCGGGGTGTGGGGGAAAGAAGAAGGATGCCAAGTCAAGGCCTCCCACAGTGGCCCAGGGAGTTATTGGTGTGATACAGACTGCCAGGTTAATGAGATCATTCATCAACATTATGTTTCGAGCTGTGATGGATTTGCCCCATCCCCTGCCCGAATCTTCTGGGGATAAGGACATTAATGGTGACATCTGTGAACACAGGGGTGTCTCTGGGGTTCCTGAAAGGGAGGGAGGATGGCGGGGAGCGGAGTTGCTTCTCTCCTCCAAACTTGGTTTGTGCAGCTTCAACTCAGTTAGGTCTGCCGGGGCCCTGCCGAGTTATTGCAGTTCTGCCCTGGAATCTACCAGTTCTGGGAGTGGAGCGAGCTGTTAACCTCTCTAGAAAGGCTGAGAGGCACAAGTGCAAGGCTCCATGGCAGACAAGGTAGGGCTGCAAAGGAATGTGGGTCCACCACCTGGGTCCCTCCACTGATAGCTATGATTGTATCCACTGGGGCAGATGGTGTGAGGGTCATGTGCTGGCAAGGACTGGTGGCAGGGTATGGCCATACACTGTAGAAATGAAAGGCATAAGTCTTACTAAATATTCTCTTATACAGTGACGATTCTAACCACTTTTTATCTTCTCTTTATGAGCTGTTCAACAAGGAATTTTGGTGAAAGAGTTCCCTAGTTTAATGCTTATGATTGAACCATGTCATGGGGGTTGTTGGACTTGTTTTTATGGCCCCCATATGCGCCAAAAACACCATGTGGCATTGCTCCTTTTTTGCATAGGCACATTAAAATGGGAAAATACTATACATACAAATAAGATCCTATCTAATAGAGATTGGAACTCACAAATCTTGTAGTGCAAAGTGACCTTACACCCTGAACATTGACATAACCACTTGGCACAGGCCTCAGAAGAAAGGGCATTTTCCATTCACCCCTGAACCAGGGAAGCCATCCACGAAACATCCAGGTTTGTCTATAATATCACCTGGAAGCAATCCTCTACCACGGAAGACCCTACCACTGCTCAGACATCGACCTGCTCAAAAGAGACTTCCCTTAATACTGAGAAGACTTAACAACAACAACGACCTGCTTACAGGACAGGGTGAGGTGAAACAAGAAGACACCCCACATCCTGACTTCAATGTAGGATATGCAGATTCCAGGATATTTAATACAGAAACACGATACCAACAACAGAGTCTGTGTGCAAAATAAAAGTGTGTTGGCACTACAGACAATGTCTTGGATTGGACAATCTAGCTTGCCTGGAGCCTACAGTTGGTCTATGCCAGGAAACTTCAGGGGTTGGGTCTCTTTTTATTTAGGCCAAGGTTATTCCTTTCCATGCCCCTCAAATTTTGGTGGGCCTATGCAAACAACAATTGCCACTCTAACACCGTTTTTACTGTGCTCCTTTGACTCTAATCCTTAAAAAAAACACTTAAAATTTGAGGTTAACTTAAGCTAATATGCATGTACATGGAAATGTAAAAAATACTATGCCTCTAATGTTTAAGGAGTTATGTAAGTTTTATGGCTTTAGATTGCCTTGTGTGCTGTTAAGAAATATTATAATATGTTACAATCAGGGGACTTGAGGGACAAGTAATTGTACATGGATTCTGTTTTATTTATCTTAATGTTCTTTGGCTGAAATTTCAAAGTTAAGATATCAGCAAGGGGACTTCTTATGATAATTATGTTATGGGTGATTTTCCTTCCACTGTAACTTTACCTTGTCCTCTTTCTTTGCATCTTTGTTCTCATAATTAAAAATAATAAAAAAAAAGAAATGAAAGGCATTACAATGGGTGGTTTTTGAGACTTGATCATTAACCCTCCAACTAGCTAGTTTTTGGGGAGCCTTCCTGGGAAATGTTATAGACCTTAACAAGCAACCCAGACAATAGGATTCAAAGATGTCCTCAGGTTGGTTTGAGTATGTGTATGATATAAGTGTGTGCTTATTGAGAGAACGAATCTTGAACAATGACAGGTTCTTAGGGATAAGAGTTATAGTCAACACAAGGCCTCAAGGAATAAGCAAATTCATTTAGACATTTCATTTTGGCTCAAGTGCAGCTGATGATTATGAACCTGGAATGACCTTCTGACCCATCATAATAGTGACTAGCATAACAGTTGTTCAATGGCATCCAAGTACTTTATTGATTCCTATTGTTCTTTAGTTGAACTCTGACCTAGCCTGCCATTTATTTATTTATTTATTAAAGAAGGCAAGGCTTTATTTATTTATTTATTTTTATTTTTGGCTTTTGGATCACACCCAGCAGCACTCAGGGGTTACTCCTGGCGCTGTGCTCAGAAATTGCTCCTGATAGGCTCAGGGGACCATATGAGATGCCAGGAATATATCCAGGGTCCATCCTAAGACAGCCACGAGCAAGGCAAATACTGCTGTGCTATCTCTCCTGCTCCATCTGCCATTTATTTGAACACCTGAATCTGCCCCTTCCTTTATTTATGGTGGTGGACGGTGGGTGCTGGGAATCAAGCCCACCTCTAGACCCTTCAGCAGTGGGATAGGTCTGCCCCTGATTCAGGGAAAGTCATTTAGGGTTCTTTCCTCTGTCAAGTGTACCCCACTCCCACTACAGTGCTTATCACTTGGGAAAATGATTTCAGGCATGGAAGCTTTTTGTTTTTCATTGGAGAAACTGACCTGTGGAGGAGGCTGTGAGCCAGAGTCCATTCAGCCCATAATAATGGTGGAGGCGTCCACATATATTACTTCCCATTCACTAGGGCCTGGTCCTTCTCTGGGTTAACTTTCCATTCAACTCCTCTTGGAAGATCACTTCCGTCTTAGGCCACCAGGACTTTGCATGGCCATAGAAGAAGGCAAGCTCTTTCCATATGAGAAAGAGTTTATCATTCTCATATGAAAAAAAACATCATCATAAGCACATTCACCATACTTGGGGTGGGTGAAAGAGATTAAAGATAGTTTGTAGATATAATGACCAGAAAGGAATCTTGAATTAGTAGATGCCAAGGAAATTAGGACCAGACAGATGGGAAAATCCATCCTGCATGGCTTGCCAGCTCTGCAGCCTTAGGGAACTGCCGTGTTCCTTCTAGAAGGCTGGTATCCAGCCCAATTTTACATGGCGGCACTTCACCAGGAGCTGAAAGTGGTTTTCCTCAGCACATTCTGCTCATGGCATCTCCTGGAGTTGTGTAGTATAATTTCTCTGTCTCCAAACATCACTGTGTTCATTTATAAAATGAGGATGATAAAATAATGTCTTCTTCATAAGGGTTGTTTTCCGAATTAGGTGGGATAATGAATGCAAAGAGGTTAAGCGCGACTGGCACCATCGTAAGTGTTCGATGGGATTCATTCTCTTCCCACGTTATTTTCCAGCAATTGGAGGAAATGGAGATAAATAAGATACAGCACAATCCGGTGCTTGGGAAATCAAGCATAAAGATAAATGATGATATCAAAGTTTGTGAAACAATATAAAACAGGAGATTACAAAGTGATACTTGTCTAAATAGTAGATAAGTGACAAAGTGAATAAGGATTATGACTTCTGAAGAGAGAGCTTGTGTTAGGTGAGGTTCTGAAGAAGTAAAAATTCAAACAAATTTCTTTGTTTAAAGAAAGGCTCCCAGTAGAAACTAGGGAAGGGATAAGAATGATGGGACAGGGCAGGAGAATAAGGGTATGATTTCAGGGAAGTTCTAGCTTGGCTTGAACCTTAGTGCAACTTCTACTTGAAACCAAGGGTTTTTATCTTCCTGCCCAGGCAGTTATGGCAAGGGCTGTCCTAGGAGATGGACCAAGGGCAGAGTCACAAGGATCAGTAGTTAAAAGTGTGCATGGAAGTTAGGTGCAGATATGTGTCTAACCATGACCTTGTCCAAAAATGGCGACAGCTATGTTTTCTACTTCATTAACTTTTCAAGGCCTTAAATAATTCTTCCTTTCTCCCTTCCCACTTTCACCTTCTCTCTCTTCTTTGACCTGAGGCAGTAGTGTGCTATGGTGAAGAGACCTAGCAGAAAAAAATCCTCTGTAGCTCATCAGTCTAGGTTAGCAAAGGTTAGATAGCTCTCACTCTTACTTCCAGGCACAAAGCTGTGAAGTATAGCTTGCACAGAGACCCAGGAGAAATTTAGCCTTTTGTGTTGGCTAAGTTCCTACTGACAGCTGACACTGGCTGGTCATTCAGTTTTCTGGGAAGTAGCCCTTCTAGTTGATCCAGCCACCAAGCTAGGTAGAACCAAACTGAGCCTCCCTTGCTGGGTCCTGGTCAAAGTGCAGAATCATGAGCAAAATAAATGATTGTTCTTGCTTCCTTTAAATCCCAAGTGTTTAAAAAATGTTTGGAAGGGGGGGTCACATGTTTTCTGCAACAAGGTACAAGGAAATTATATAAAAGCTTTAGCAGTAGATAAAAGCTTTGGAAATAGTTGGAGTCAGGCTCAAATTTGCTCTACCATGTTGTTGCAGCCATAGGTCCATCCTGTGACTTAATACATGATAGTTGGTGTCTTCTCTTGGAGAATTTTTCTTGAGCCTGGGGAAAGCCTCATTGACTGGCATGTTTTTCATCCCCTGGGAAGACCATACAGCCATGAGTGGAACAGAGATCAGAAAGACTCACCCTTATCTCATGTGGCTCCAACTCTGCTCAGTTTGTGTTTCATCTTCCAGGCATCAATTGAATCAGGGTCTTTCCCCAACTCAAATTCTTCTCTGGAGAGAATTTTATGAAGAAATCATGTCCACAGAAATACCCCCAGTTTAGGCTCTAGTCCTAGGAAACTTGACCTCAGAAAGGCAGCATTTTTAGTAGACATCCCTATAGGGCTAGTTAGATAACAAATGGTCTATTTTGTAGATAATACAGTGTAAGAGGCTAAAGATGATCATCTTCTAAGATGTCTTAGCAAAATATTTATCCCTGCATTTTAAATTGATTTGAAAATATCCCAAAGGGCTAGGGGATAAGCACATTTTTGTAACTAAGAAAGGTCAGTGGTCTATTGTAGCCAAAGGCTTAGATAGGGCAATACTGGACTTAGAAACTTTGAATTCAGCACTACAACCTGCTGTTAGCACATACCTTCACTTCCCAAGGATTTGGGAACATACTCACACACACACACATACACAGATTGCCAATTGAGCCCCACAACACAGGAAAAGCACCTGCCCCCATTACAGGTCAGTTGTTTCAAGTAAGTCTTGGTTGTAAGGTCTTATGCTATTTTTCACATATCAAGCCCCTCTCCCTTGACACCATCAGGATATTAGAAAAATCCCAGGGCCTGCCAGGGGATTGCTCTGTTTATTAAATTTAGCTTCACAAACAGAGATACTCTGCACTTTGTATCACCCTGGAGAACTTGAGCATTAAGGCATTCTATTGGCTTGAAACCCAGCAATTTCACAAGACAATAAAACAATGTATGTTCTTTTCAATTTTTCCCCCTGTATACTTTATTTGCTAGGGGAAGTAAAACATAGTGTAATGATATACCATTATGTGATATGGAAGCTCTCTGCTGAAATTAAATCTCACCATTACAGGGTGAATATCCAAATGTGTGGTGTTAGCATTTTTATTCGGTGCCTGCCAGTGGCGAAGACTTGATTGGATACTTTATTCTACTTGTGCTTTGGTGTCTTTCTAGTATGAAACTTTGCAGATGAGGTAAGGGAACATAGCTTAATGTTCAGAGAGCAAGAGAATGAAGAATTGGAGGAAGATTTTAAGATAATTCACCTTGCATATTTTATTTTTATTTATTTAAAAATTTTTTTGGGTGAATTGAAATACAGCTGGCAGTGCTCCTGGGATATATTCCTGACTCTGGACTCAGGAGTGATCCCTGGAATGTTTGAGAAACCATCTGTGGTGCAAGGGATAGAACCAATTCTGGCCACTTGCAAGGCTATCACATTACTTCCTGAACTGGTCCATAGCTATTTCTGTTTTCACACCAATGCCGTGTAAAACTAAAACACTTTGTCTATGCTTCAAGCTTGTTCAGGGGTCCATAAACCAGATATTCTCCATGATCATTGAACAGGAAATCTAGTTTGTTTGTTTCTTCTTTCTTTCCTTCCTTCCTTCCTTCCTTCCTTCCTTCCTTCCTTCCTTCCTTCCTTCCTTCCTTCCTTCCTTCCTTCCTTCCTTTCCTTCCTTCCTTCCTTCCTACCTTCCTTCCTTCCTTCCTTCCTTCCTTCCTTCCTTCCTTCCTTCCTTCCTTTCTTCCTTCCTTCCTTCCTTCCTTACTTCCTTTCTTTCTTTCTTTCTTTCTTTCTTTCTTTCTTTCTTTCTTTCTTTCTTTCTTTCTTTCTTTCTTTCTTTCTTTCTTTCTTTCTTTCTTTCTTTCTTTCTTTCTTTCTTTCTTTCTTTCTTTCTTTCTTTCTTTCTTTCTTTCTTTCTTTCTTTCTTTCTTTCTTTCTTTCTTTCTTTCTTTCTTTCTTTCTTTCTTTCTTTCTTTCTTTCTTTCTTTCTTTCTTTCTTTCTTTCTTTCTTTCTTTCTTTCTTTCTTTCTTTCTTTCTTTCTTTCTTTCTTTTCCTTTCTTCTTTCTTTCTTCCTTTTATTTTGCCACATCCAGTGGCATTTAGAGGTTACTTCGGGCTCTGTAATCAGAAATCATTTCTGGCCTGTCTCGAATATAGGAAGGGGGTGGGAAGGAGGGGGGGGCATTGGTGGTGGGAATGTTGCACTGGTGAATGGGGTGTTATATTTATGACTGAAACCCAACTACAATCATGGTTGTAATCATGATACTTAAATAAAGAATTTACATTAAAAAAAAAACAAAAAAGAAAAGAAATCATTTCTGCATTCAGAAATCACACCTGGCAGGCTTGGGGGACCACATGGAATGCCAGGGATTGAGCCAGGGTCAGTCTTGGGTTGGCCATGTGCAAGGCAAATGCCCTACCACTCTGCTATTGCTCCAGCCCCCAGTCAAGTTTTCTGCCACACCTATTTTTCATGGTTAAGTGTCATAGGATAACACAAAGGTTACTCTCATTTGTTTATTCAGTGTCTTCTACTGTAGTCTTGATTCATACAGGAACTTACACAGTTGGCTGTGTAAGTCTTAGAAGCAGCAAAGAGTTTGAAGACTGTAAAAATATTCCCCCAAGTACTATCATGCCTGCCTTCTTCATTGCCATCAGTATTCAATACCAGACATGAAAGCTATGAACACTGCTGAGGATGATACTCAAAGATGTCACAATAGAACTATTTTGGCACAGAGACAGATGAATTACTTGAACTTGCAAGAGCAAGACTTTCTCCCAGATCAGAGTTTGTAGAGTCTCTCCACTTTTGAAAAACCAAGACACAGTGAGTCATTGTTTTTTGGTTCAATAATTAGGACTCAGCCGTGACATATGTACTGGTCCAGCAGAGGAGACAAACAATCCCAGTTAAATAGACACGAGATTTCAGAATAAAAATCATACCTGTACTTGGGCAGGTCTTCTCTCAACATCAGTTTCCTGTATATGCCAATGGAGATAAGTGTTGTGACTGAAAGGGGCAATGTGTGGATTAAATAAGATTATGATGATAGAGCTCATGCAACAGTGCCTGATTTCATGCAATTCTCAACAAATGGCTTTTTGGTTGATCATAAGATTAGTTTAGACTCATATCGAGTCACATGTTATAATGTCTTGAGTTTGATCTGAGGGCTTCAGGTTTTGTGTCCAACTCTAAATCTGCCAGATTTCAAAGTCTGAGCTCACCTTAACATGTTTCTGGAACTCAATGGGATTCTAGAAACTGCTGAATCCAGTGTAATCAGAGAAAAATAGGCCTCTATGTGTCTGATCAAAACGAAGTCTTTTGAGGAGTCAGAGAGATGGTGCAGTGGGTAATGACTGTGACATCCCATATAGTTCCCTGAGCACCTCTAGAAATGATTCCCTGAGTGCAGAGCTAGGAGTCAGTCTTGAGCACCACAGAAGTGACCCTCTCAAACCAAAATTAAAACATCTTTTAGGCGAAATAATTTTGAGAAAGGGCACTGACTGTAGTCCTGTTGAGGAAATAGCATTTTCATGAATGTAGCTCTATCTGAGGGTTCCAATGCAAACAGCCTGAGTAAATATACTATCCCTAGAATTACCTTAGGGTGTTATAGAGGACAAACACCTTCCAGAATAGTCTTCAAAATGTCCAGATCAGCACAGTCACGCTCACTTGTAAATGAAGAGGCAGGACTACAGGGCTTTGAAGGGATCAGGCTGGGATTCAGGCTCAGATCTCCATGTCTCCATGCCTACCACCTTTCCACTATGGTGCTTTGCTCTCTTTCTTCCCCATGCCCATGACACACAGTGCTTTTCAGGGAGATGCTTTCTGTACACTTCCCATCCTTCATCAGAGGGTTTACCTTCCTCCAACACCCTCATCTCCTCCTCTTCAACAGCAGCCCCACATGCTGATGAATTCGTCACTGGGGTGACAGTGTTCTGATGTTGTGCTCACATAAGACATTATCAAAGTGCCAGTCTTGATGGGCTTGTGATGTATGAGGCGGGCGTTTGTCAATGGTCTGCAGTTGCGAAGGAGCCATTCATCACAGAAAATTCCTCTTCATGGGCCCTTACCTGGATGCTCCTGCCCAAGGAAGCAAGGAACAGGGAGAGGGGGGCTGAGCAGCCAGGTGAAAGGAACACAGGGGAGCTACCCAGAGCACTGATAGCTATCCAATTGTGGGGAAGGGTGCAGAGATTGTGTTTTTTTTTTCAAGTGCATCTCACCAACCTCTCTTCCAGATGTTGGGAATTCCAACACTAATAATATGAGTAACACAGCATTTCTTGGCTCTTTCCAACAGAGGAAGCCATCATAAATGCCTTCCAGAGATTCCTGAAGTGAGTGCACTGATTTCTGTGGGCTGACTTCACAGCCTTCCAAATGGGCAGTTGAGAAGACTGACTTGGAGTGAGAAGGAGGACCGAACATTTGCATTTAAATATTAACCCAGGCTGCACTGGAACTCAGAATTATTCAAGTTCCTTGGAGACTTTCCCATTCTTCCACAGGAATCTAAAGGAGCGCTTTGGGGAGGGCTAGAGGAAAGATAAAGAACTTGAGCTTATGAGCTGATCAGGAGCATGGAATGAGAGTCAGAGGGGGACACCATCAATTTTTACATTCAGCCCTTCCCGGAGTAGAATAAGCTTGGTGAAGCAATTTAACTCTTGGAGCGCTAATTGCTCCCTTGTAAAATAATATAATCATAATCCCTTCACAGGATGGCTGAAGAGATTAAAGGGCTTATTACGCGGCTGTTGGTTCCAATGTCTGCCTAGCCCATAGGAAGTCATCACCAAATATTAGTTTCTCCCCTTGTTCACTTATCACTGGCTTCCCCTCTGGATTTGGAAAGATCAAGTTCTGAATGGATTTGACAATGTAGCTCAGCATCTCAGAAAGTTACCCTTAGTCTCAGTGTGTTTGTTAGAGGATAAGATCTAGAGTGAAGCTAGTTTAGACAGGCTGCTGTTGATTTCATATTTTGATAGAGCCCAATGCCTGGCTGGGACCCACACACATTGACTGGAGAGGAGGAGGGTCACCATCAAGGTCATGGGGCTGCAGTTGGTGAGCAACTTCTTACCTGGAAGGGTGAGATGACTTATACCTGATTGAGTCACCAAGGGGTTCAAATCTAAACTGAAAGATGAAGGATTGATCCAGATGTAATAACACTCCAGACTAGTCATCCAGGCTCTTATGCACAGTCTAGGAGGCAATTCACAAGCTGGTTCTACTTTCTGGGATTCTGGAACATAATTTTGGGGATATATACAATGTCTGGGACTGAATTATGAGTTTGGGGCTTGCTGTGTGAGGAAATGGTATATTTTTGGGTTGGAGGAAGCTCAAAAGGGACTGATGTTTCTTCAGCCACTCGTTCAAGCACACACAGAGAGAATCAGAGGCCTCTTCTTTTGCTCAGAGCAGAAGATGCCTCTGGACTCTTGGATGTAAAGTGTCCAGTAACTCCCTTACTGCAAGACAAATGAAAAATAAAAAAGGACAATGGTTATTCACTGGCTCTGCCATCTGATTATTTTGGATCTGACCTCAGCCTGACATTACTTCCTTATTAATGAAGTGAAATGAATCCCATCTTCAGGACTATAATAGATGTTTCTCCAAGGAAGAGAGTTCAACTGGACCAAAACAAAAGCATATGGCAAGATGTATGATGTCATTGGTCACTAAGAAACTGTAGACTTGGGTGGAGGGAAGCACTCTATCTGGTGAAGGGATTGGTGTATGCTCGAAACCCAACTATGTGTAACTTTGCAAATCAGGGTGTCTCCATAAAAATGTAAATGCACACACACTTTTAAGTCAAGATGATCAAATATAGGACGCAATAGACTTGAGGGTAATGGCTAACTGCAGTGTGGAAGCTGTCAAGAAAGTAAATCTTGAGCAAGGGACAAGGTAAGGTAGGCAGCCTTGCATGCAGTCTCTTCAGTCTAGACCCTGGTTTTATCCCTGGCACTGTACTCCACTAGGGGTTAATTCTGAACAGAGCCAGCAATAATTCCTAATCACTATTTAATGTGGATTAAACATTCCCCTTCATACACACCAAAGAACAAATCTTGACTTTTCATCACAAGAAGAAAAGTAATTTTTTAAATTTAATTAAAATTAAAAAATATTTATTAATTTTTATAATTAAATCACTGTGAGATAAAGTAGTTGTTGGTAGTTGAGCTTCAGACATACAATAGTACAATACTCATCCCTTCATCAGTGTTCATTCCCCACCACCAATTTTCCCAGTTAACCTCATGTCCCCCTTATCTTCATCCTAGCCTGCCTCTATGGCAGACATTTTTCTTCAAACTTTCTTTCTCTCTCTCTTTTTAATTTTTTCCTTGTAGGCACCTTGATTTGCAATATTGCTACTGAAGGGCTAACATGCATATCACTTTATTTTCTTTCAGTTTCCAGTTTTTCAGTTTACTGTCTTTTTTTTTTTAAATTGTGTCCACATGAGAAGGTGGATATGAACTGAATTTATGGTGGTAATCATTTAAAAATATATGCAAATCAAGCCCTCATGCTATAATTCCTTTGATGTCCACATTTTCAAACTTAAATTGGTTGGTAAGTCAATGATTTCTCAGTCTGTTGGGGTGGGGGTAAAAAGAAAAAGCAATGAACACAATGAGATATCATTTCCATAGCCCAAAGAGTTAGCTGGGGCCTCAAAAAGTTAAGCATAGATTACCATATGACCCAACAATTCTACTTCTGGAAAACTAAAAATATGTCTCCACAGAGAAACTTGTAAATGAATGTTTACCGAAGCATTATGCATAATAGCCAAAAGGTAGAAATAACTCAAATGTCCATCAACAGATGAATGCATAAACAAATTGTGATATATACATAAAAATGAAGTATCATTCAACCTTAAGAAGAAATGAAATTTGTAATGTGCTACAACTTGGATGAACCCCGAGAACATGATGCTCAAGAAAAGAAGTCAGACACAAAAAGTCACAAATCATATGATTCCTTTTGTATGAAATGTCCAGAATAATTAAACTTATAGAGAAAGAAATCAGTTGTGGTTGCCAGGGCCTGGGAGAATGAGAAAGGGAGGGGGGCATGAGTTAGAGAGGGCAGAGCATTATCTGTGATGAGGAAAAAAAAGTTTTAAACTGGGAGGAGAGGATATTTATGTAATACTGCAAATGCATTCCAAGCTGCTGGTACTTCTTAAAATGGTTAATTGCTTGTTACATGAATATTTTCTAAATTTAAAAAAAAGGTAAGAATTCTCTCTAAGGACTGTGGAAATAAAATACATACAGTATCTGGCTAAACAAATTGTAAATTTTTTTTCCTGAAATAAATATTTTCCCCAGTTACTATTATATTTACTTTTTAAGTGGGGGTGGGGAAGCTTCCAAATTTCTCATCAGATCTCCAAATAAACTTGTGAGTACCAACATTATGGAACATAAAAACAAAACAAAACAAAACAAAACAACCCTTGGAGTCGGAGAGATGGCATAGAGGTAGGGCATTTGCCTTGCACGCAGAAGGATGGTGGTTCGAATCCTGACATCCCCTATGGTCCCCTGAGCCTGCCAGGAGTGATTTCTGATCGTAGAGCCAGAAGGAACCCTTGAATGCTGCCGGGTGTGACTCAAAAAACAAAACAAAACAAAACAAAAGAAGAAAATATAAATAAATAAATAATGCTTAAAAAAAAACACAAACCCGGGCCCGGAGAGATAGCACAGCGGTGTTTGCCTTGCAAGCAGCCGATTCAGGACCAAAGGTGGTTGGTTCAAATCCCTGTGTCCCATATGGTCCCCCGTGCCTGCCAGGAGCTATTTCTGAGTAGATAGCCAGGAGTAACCCCTGAGCACCGCCGGGTGTGGTCCAAAAACCAAAAAAAAAAAAAAAAAAAAAAAAAAAACCACAAACCCAACCAAACAAAACCAAACAACATTGTCCAAGAAGATAGATTGGTAAAGTCATTCTAGAAACAATTTGTAAAACTCTTCTCGGTATTAAACACCAATGTCTCCTGTCCTGGCAATTACATTCTTTTTTTTTTTGGTTTTTGGGCCACACCCGGTAACGCTCAGGGGTTACTCCTGGCTATGTGCTCAGAAGTTGCTCCTGGCTTGGGGGACCATATGGGACGCCGGGGGATCGAACTGTGGTCCGTCCAAGGCTAGCGCAGGCAAGGCAGGCACCTTACCTCTTGCGCCACCGCCCGGCCCCCGGCAATTACATTCTTAGGCGGTATCTTGATGGCATCCTTTTTTTCTTTCTGGATTTTGGGCCACACCCAGTGACACTCAGGGGTTACTCCTGGCTATGCACTGAGAAGTCGCTCCTGGCTTGGGGGACCATATGGGTTGCAGGGGTATCAAACCGTGGTCTGTCCTAGGTTAGCACGTGCAAAGCAAATGCCCTAACTCTTGTTGCCACCACTCCAGCCCCTTGATGGTATTCTTTTTTTTTTGTTTTGTTTTGTTTTGTTTTTGGGTCACACCCGGCGATGCTCAGGGGTTACTCCTGGCTGTCTGCTCAGAAACAGCTCCTGGCAGGCACGGGGGACCATATGGGACACCAGGATTCGAACCAACCACCTTTGGTCCTGGATCGGCTGCTTGCAAGGCAAACGCTGCTGTGCTATCTCTCCGGGCCCTTGATGGTATTCTTTTTTTTTTTTTTTTTTTTTTTGGCTTTTTGGGCCACACCCGGCAGTGCTCAGGGGTTACTCCTGGCTGTCTGCTCAGAAATAGCTCCTGGCAGGCACGGGGGACCATATGGGACACCGGGATTCGAACCAACCACCTTTGGTCCTGGATTGGCTGCTTGCAAGGCAAAAGCTGCTGTGCTATCTCTCCGGGCCCTTGATGGTATTCTTTTTTTTTTTTTTTTTTTTTTTTTGGTTTTTGGGCCACACCCGGTGACGCTCAGGGGTTACTCCTGGCTATGCGCTCAGAAGTCGCTCCTGGCTTGGGGGACCATATGGGACGCCGGGGGATCGAACCGCGGTCCGTCTCCTAGGCTAGCGCAGGTAAGGCAGGCACCTTACCTCGAGCGCCACCGCCCGGTCCCTGATGGTATTCTTAATGGAGCTTTATATAATGTTTCCTGCCCTTGAGTCTGGGCACAGGTTCAAATCTGTCTTTTTAGAAGGTACATTGACACCAAGGGATACTGCTCACATCCACAGAAGAACGGGAAGACTCCAATGTGGCCCACCATTTGGGATCCAGAACTAGGTCTGCTGTCCCATGAGGATTAGTGGGGTGAGATGAAGGGTCACGAATAGCTTCTCAATTTGCCCTGAAAATGTCTATACTTACACTGATCTAGTTGGACCTGCAAACCCTTACTTAGAAGTTGGAAAGTTATGGTGTTGGGAGATGGTTGTGGGAAGGACAACCTGGGTGGGCTGATTCAAGGTGCTAGGTGAGTCAAGGCTATCATTAGGTCACCTCTGGGTGCCATTCCTTACATTTCTTTTCTTTTCTGACTGTTTCAACAACCAAAGGAGGAAGGCAGGAGGTCCTGCTCACCCCAGAGTCAATAGATGATCCACTTCAGGCTCTGAAGTATCGCCTGTGAATTCAAAGTTAAAGGACAAAGACCAGCATCAAGCAAGCTCTTTTCCTTCCCAACCCTCTTCCTCTTCGGCCATAGCTCTGTAAGCCACAGATGGCTGTGAGCCGTGGCCTCCGTAATGCTCCGTCTCCGTTCAAATCCAAGAACCACATCTTCTCCAGGTTTGTTGGGGGCTTTTATGACTGTTCCGAGTGCTCCTGCGAATGACTAATCTGAATCATCAGACTGGCAAGCCCAGGAATGTGCCATTTGGTCCTCTCTGGAACGGAGACAGAGGAGAGTGCTTGGGGGACAATTAAGAGCTTGCAGGGGAAAAAAAAACAACAACTCCAAAAAGAACAGTTCCCAGAAGAATGCAGGGGCTCTTGCTGTCACAACGGGGCTGCCCGAAAGACCCTGCATTGCTATGGAAACGGCACATTTCTTTCTTTCTCTCGTTCTTTCTTTCTATTTTTTTTTTTTTTATGGAGCAGGAACATAAAACTCCCAGAATGTGTCATGAAATAAGTTACTACTGTCCCGAGGCTGCCAAAGATGTATACCCTCATTAGGGGAGTGATGTGACAGTTTGGGGTTTATAATGAACCGTTTGCCAGCTCAGAGGCTGAGCTTAGCTTACCTTGTTTGGATCATACCCTGTTGGTTTTGGGGGAAATCAAGGGGGCCCCCTTCCTTCTTGTGTCCACTAACCGGGACCCATCAAATTTTGCGCAGCAGCAAAGACAACCAGGTGAAGCTATTACAGTGCCTATTGGTCTCATTTACATGCAACTCTTGAGCCCATCCTGGCACTTGCACAAAGGCTCTTTTCCGCAAAATGTTTATCGCCTTCTTTTCACCTGGAGCCTTTAATTGGGTAGTTCTGCTCAGCTCCCTGTTACTTACCTGGTAACAAAGGCAGATGTTCATTGGCCAGCTTTGAGATGGAGAGAAATTCCGGAAGAGACAGAGCAATGGAGGGACCACCCAGGGTTGTGTGTGTGTATGCGGGTGCGTGCATGTGTGTTTGTCCTTCCTATCCCCTGCCCTATCCCATTGATCCGTAGTGATGTGCTCTTGACCTCATCTAAGGTCTAGAAGTCTTCTGACCATCCTGTCCTTCCAACTCTGTTGTGTTTCCTGTTGATTGACAGAACGTGTGATAGTACAGTTGAGGGGAGTGAGCTTTTTTGGGGGAAAGGGACAACTGACAATTACATTAGGCCTCAAGGGAGGTGTGGAGGAATGAAGACAACACAATAAAAGTCAGCACCTGGGCTCTTGTCACTATGCCCTGGAAAATCACGAAGGAAGTGCATTATGGCAGACACGAGTTTTGTGACTCAGTGTTGATGAGAGGAGGGCCGGGGGGCATGACAAGGAAAACTTCTGCAGCCCCAAAGAATTTCTGCTTTAATAAAAATAATACCCAGACACTCAAAGGGGGATCATTGAACATCTCCCTAGGGGGAAATTGCTTACTAACCAGGTGAGCTCCTGAGTTGAAGTACCTGGGTTCAATTTCCTTCCCCCTACTCTGTCTATTTGAGATCCTCCTCTGTGCCAGGCACTGTCCTTGCTTGTTTTAGCATCTTGAATAAGTTATTTGAGTTCATAGGCTCCATTTCCAAATTTATAACAGCTACCATTCCTTCCTCCCTGGGCCATTGTGATGGTGGGTCAATGAGTGAATATCTACAGGGTGCTTAGGACTTGGAAACAGTACAAGGTTTCTATTGCCTTCAGTGCTGTTGGGAGTTTCAGTATTGAGGTTGGAAAGAGTGGCATCATTTTTTCTTTCAGTCCAGAACAGTGGTTCTGAGGATAAAAAGGACTCTTTTTATGAGAGTCTTTTTTTTTTTAATGTCTGTTATGATTGAAGGCAGTTCAATGAAGTATTATTAAAGACTCAACAATACCAAAGTAAAAAGAAATGTGTGGGCAGTGACAATACTAGAAGAGCATTGATAACTAGGGTAGGCTGACTTTTGAAGAATGGTTTAAATTCTGTTTACTTAAAATTTTTTCTCTCTAGATGACTTCTAATGTGGTGGTGGTATTATTGATGGTGATGGTGATCACATTGAGCATGATTTTGGTGATGATAATGCTGATGATGGTGACTGACAGAGACAACAATATCCATCACTCTCATTGGTGAACTGATTATTATATATATTGTGTTCTTATTTCCCAGTGACCATAGTAAGCCACAAGGGTATCCATCACCAATCATACAAAAGACCCCGCTAACAGCTACTTGTTCTCCAGTTTCCTTATCCAGTGGTCCTCAAACTATGGCCCGCGGGACACATATTGTATTTGTATCTGTTTTGTTTCTTCATTGCAAAAAAAAATGTGCATAAGAATTCGTTCATAAGTTTTGTTTTTACTATAGTCAGACCCTCCAATGGTCTGAGGGACAGTGAACTGGCCCCCTGTTTAAAAAGTTTGAGAACCCCTGCTTATGCCAACAACTTCCAAACCCAGAGCCTTTTCTTTTCTCCCCTACTCTTTTGCTTGCCTTTGAGATTCCTGCCAAGGTGAGTGGTAGTGGTTGAATTTTTTTTTTTTTTTGGTTTTTCGGGCCACACCCATTTGATGCTCAGGGGTTACTCCTGGCTAAGCACTCAGAAATTGTCCCTGGCTTGGGGGGACCATATGGGATGCCGGGGGATTGAACTGTGGTCCTTTCTTGGCTAGTGCTTGCAAGGCAGACATCTTACCTCTAAGCGCCACCTCGCGGGCCCCAATGGTTGAATTCTTTAAGCTAGCTAGTTGACTAAATGATCTTGGCTAGTTCTCCTTCGGATGTTTCCCATTATTTTCACCCAGGAGTCATCCCTTTAAAACCAAAATGAACCTTATACAATTACTACCAAACAGGCTGATAGAAGAGCTCAAAACATCCAGCCAACTGGTCAATCACAGATGCACCCTCTGAGGGTATCCACAGAGTTGAGGTTCTGTTTGATCACTATCCACTGTGCATAAGCTCATCACTTCCAGGTGGCAGAACTTCACTACAAAGTCCAAGGAAAAAGTAGAATGAATCAGGCCCGGAGAGATAGCACAGCGTTTGCCTTGCAAGCAGCCGATCCAGGACCAAAGGTGGTTGGTTCGAATCCTGGTGTCCCATATGGTTCCCCGTGCCTGCCAGGAGCTATTTCTGAGCAGACTGCCAGGAATAACACCTGAGCATCGCCGGGTGTGGCCCCCCCCCCCAAAAAAAAAAGAAAAAGTAGAATGAATCAATGGAGGCCACCATGAATTCACTAGTTAAAATATGACTCCACCATGACTTTGTTGAGTTCACACAATATCATGGCTATTAAGGCACTGGTAGAAAATCATCTACACCAGAGCGTGTGGGGAAAGATTCCAACGTGATGTTGACATTTGTGTGTTCCTGCCTTGACTTCCATTCAAAGTGATTAGGAATGATAAAAAACATACATTAAATCAGGTGCTGGTTAAAAATAGAGTTTTCCTTGAACTTGATGATGGTGATGAAGAAACAGAATGGTTGAGATCTTTATCTGAGTGCACCATAGGATGAGTGTAGCAACCTGGAATTGATTGGTGGATCCAGTTATGGTTCTGAAAGCTCGTGGTCAACTTTGCAGAGAACATTTTTTTTTCTTAGGCCAGTGTTTCTTCATTGAGAATGATTTGGGCATCTCTGTCTCCAGGGCACCATTGACACATATCTTGGGACAGTTTGATTTGTGACAATGGGGTGGGGACTCTTACTGACCCCAGGTGGACAGAGGCTGGCATGTGGCTAATCCTGTGAGTGATCAGGGTGCTCCAAGATAGAAATCACCCAACTTTGATTGTTAGGAGTGAGAAGGGTGAGAAAACCCAGCTTAGGCAAGTCTCTCTCAGTCCCAGCGTGGGGCTTTTCTTTCAGAAAATGAAGCATTTCTCTCACCACTAAGACACAAAATGATGCTAATCCAATGACTCAGATGTTGGAATTTGAGAAAGTTTCCCTGAATGGCTGAGCAGCTAAAGCAAGTCACTGCATTATTCCGAAGTCACTGTTTCTTATTTATATAGGGAAGGGGGCCCTTGGCCCTATAAATGACAAAAACACATAAATAAATGCTTCATATCAGGTCCTGTACCTGGTAGATGATTCTTAAATGAAAAATAGACAAATATTGTAGCTGCTTCTTCTCTTTGTCCTGCCAGACCAATGATATAATACCATCCTACTTTAATTAAAAAAAATCGCACTGAGACAGTAGGCACCAGCCATATTGAGTCAGGTAATGTTGTCAGGGTCTGTTCTACCTCAGCTCCAGAAATGGGATTTTTGAACCCACTTGGGGTGCCATTTGAATGCTATGACTGGGCAGCTTCCTACTTAACTTGCCACCAGGTGCCAACTTTTGTTTTAGACTGCAGAGAGATAAGAGGAAGAAATAAGTCACGATTATGGTCACCAGACACCAGGGCACAAAAGGACAGGGAAGACAGGAGAGGACCTGAGAGGACAAAGTCAAAAGGATTCTTGGAACAATATAGAGCCCAAACACTGGGAAATAACCTTCATCCATTTGGAAACCAATGAGGATTATTTCACTTTGGAAGGGACTCTAAGAGTTTCTTTTCTTTATTCTTCCCTGGTTAAACAACAACAACAAAAACAAACAAAAGCAACAAAAAAATCCCAGGCTGAATGAAAGTGTTTTAAATTTTTAGTGGGCTGAGAATAGGCTGGAAAGTGGAGGAATCAAATATATGTTAACATGGGGCTGGAATGATAGTATAGCAGGAAGGGTGTTTGCCTTGCACTTGGCCAACCTGGGTTTGATGCTCAGCATCTAATATAGTCCCCAGAGCACTTCCAGGAGTGATGCCTGAGTGTAGAGCCAGAAATAACCCCTGAGCATCTCTAGTGTGGTCCAAATATCACCCTCTTCAGAAAATATATATTAATCTGATGATGTTACCAATCTGGGAATGAGCATCCAACCTCTTTTCTTGGAAAAGTACCAGTGGGAAAGGAGTCTAACATTTTGGGGAAAAAATTGGTCTAGGGGTTGGAGAGCTAGCATGGAGGTGGGGAGTTTGCCTTGCATGCAGAAGGATGGAGGTTCGAATCCTGGCATCCCATATGGCTCCCCAAACCTGCCAGGGGTGATTTCTGAGTGTAGAGCCAGGAGGAAGACTGCCGGTTGTGACCCAAAAAACAAAACAAAACAGAAAGCAAAGAAGGGGCCCGAGAGATAGCATGGAGGTGGGGCATTTGCCTTGCATGCAGAAGGATGGTGGTTCAAATTCTGGCATCCCATATGGTCCCCCGAGCTTGCTAGGGGTGATTTCTAAGCATAGAGCTAGAAGGAACCCCTAAGTGCTGCTGGGTGTGACTCAAAACAAAAACAAAAACAAAAAATGGTCTAAATTTAAAAAATGAAGTTCTGTACTCCTGCCTTGGATTTGGAAACAATTTCCCACTAAGTTTATTTGTATTTTCCTGCTTAAAAGATCCTATAATCTGGGGCCGGGTGGTGGCGCTAAAGGTAAGGTGCCTGCCTTGCCTGCGCTAGCCTTGGACGGACCGCGGTTCGATCCTCCGGTGTCCCATATGGTCCCCCAAGCCAGGAGCAACTTCTGAGCACATAGCCAGGAGTAACCCCTGAGCGTTACTGGGTGTGGCCCAAAAACCAAAAAAAAAAAAAAAAAAAAAAGATCCCATAATCTGAGCCCATGAGCACTTACTTTGCATGACATTTGGATAATGTCTTAGTTCCATAATTTACCATTACCATGTTGGGCATTTCTTGAATTTATTCCAATTTGGGGCTATTCTAAGTAGCAAGCAATGAAAAGTCACCTTTCTTTATCTTTATTAACTTATCATAGACCCAGTATAGGATGAGTCCCATAGAATCTTAGACCTCACCTCCTGGGGCTTCGCTCTGAGTGATTTCTTCTCCTGGAAGAAATATGCTTTTTGATCCGTAGAAGGTGGAGGCCACCCTGGTTGACAAAAGATTCTCACTTAATGTTTGCTGGAAGATGCTCTCTAATTGCATTTACAACTTTCAGACTTTGTACAAGCGGAGTGCAAGCTGGAGAGGAACAAGGAAGTGAGCCTCAGGCCTTGGGAGGAGCTGGCTCCTACTAAGGACCCTGAGTAAGATTGAAAGGGGTCACTCTAATTTTGATGTCCCTAAAATGAGCTTAGGTTTGGTTCTAACCCAAGTCTCACGTCTATTCTTTTTTTCTTTATTTTGGGCAGATAGAGCATAGTCAGTGGTACTCAGGGGTTACTCCTGATTCTGTGCTCAGGGGTCATTTCTGGCAGTGTTTGGAGGACCATATGGGATGCCAGGGATGGAACCAGTAGACCATATGCAAGGCAAATGCCCTAATCTCTGTATCCGGTCATTTCTGATGAGAAATATCAGAGACCAGTTCACCAGAGCTACCTCATACCCTTTCTTACTCTCAGAATCTTTCTAATAAGAGGAGTCTTGGGTTCAAGCCCTGCTATGGAGGTATATCTACCCAACAGGGGGAAATTCATACAAGAAACTTGCAAGCTAGTAAGGAACAGAGCCAAGGCCACTAAGAAGCCTATAGCGGCAGCTGTACAAGGGCCATTGGGATCTCAGGGAAAGGACTGGGGGCAGGAACACTGGGCATGATCCCCACCTTGGTTAGAGCACCCCACTGATGGAGAGGACCCAACCCTCTCATCCATCCACTAATGCTACTGGACACCATACTGGACTAAGGTTGGAGCAGTAGGAAATGGCAATGACATTGATGTGTTCTTGCTGCTTTGTTTACTGGGAAGTTGAAGGCCAGTGGACAAGGGGGGTATCTTGTAGGCACAGAGAGGGGGGATAAATGATCAATAAGGTCAGCAGGTGTCTTGGCTGGTCGTGGGTCCAGGGGACAGTTACTCTGAAAAGGGACAGTTGATCATCCTGAGGGATGCCCAATGGGGGAAGCTTCCAGAAACCTTGAGAGTGCTGGTGGGCGTGGGCTGCACCGCTCTCTGAGAAGGCAGGGGTGACGATGGGGGGCTCAGCCCTACGAGGGAGGTGGCTGTGATGGATGCAGAGGAGGGGGGTGCCTGCTGATGGACGGACGTGGCCAGGTTTGATTAATGAGGGGCCGTGCTGGGAGGCAGCGCTGGGAGTAAATTACTCTTTCAGAAATGGCTGGATCGGCACTATTGGACTAATTATTTCACAAGCTCGGGGTCAGTCCCAGACTCCTGACACACCAGGGAGCCAACAGCCGGCCTAACTAAAGCCGACAGAGCCCTGATTACGCCGACGTGGTGCTGCGGTGCGGGTGCCTGACCCCCCTTTCCCCAGTGGAGGAAGCTGTCAGGCGCCTTTCCTTGGCCCCGGGGACCAGCACACGGGCCTGCTGTGGTCCCTACCTCCACCCCGACCTACTCAAGTGTGGTGGAGCACAGCCAGGCAAGAAACTCTGGGGTGCTCCACTGTCCAGTGCAATTCTTTCCCCTAAACCAGTGTTTGAAGATTGGGAGCTTCCCTTTACACCATGCTCCCACTTCCAATTTCCTTCCTTCCTTCCTTCCTTCCTTCCTTCCTTCCTTCCTTCCTTCCTTCCTTCCTTCCTTCCTTCCTTCCTTCCTTCCTTCCTTCCTTCCTTCCTTCCTTCCTTCCTTCCTCCTCCCTCCCTCCCTCCCTCCCTCCCCTCCCTCCCTCCCTCCCTCCCTCCCTCCCTCCCTCCCTCCCTCCCTCCTCCTTCCTTCCTTCCTTCCTTCCTTCCTTCCTTCCTTCCTTCCTTCCTTCCTTCCTTCCTTCCTTCCTTCCTTCCTTCCTTCCTTCCTTCCTTCCTTCCTTCCTTCCTTCCTTCCTTCTCATCCACCAGCTTCCAGCTGTGCATCTCAACCAGGCTCTTTCTAGTAGTGCTTCCCCCTAAAATCCTTTCCTAGCAGAAAGACGGTCTGATGGTCCCACAATCACCTAGCCCAGGAGTCTGGGTCCCAGCTGGGGCCTCTTCTTGAACTTTCTGTCCTGATCTATTGTGAGGACTGTTGCATCGCTTGCTGTGTCTGTCGAGTTGTTTTAGAAGGAGGACAAATTATGTTTAGAACAAACCTAACAGCTAGGGGCCCAGAGCGAGCACTTACTGTTACAGGCTGCATTTTGAGCCAAGAGCAGGCGGCGCAGAGCTGCAGGATGATCCTCTTTCAGAGATGAGAAGACAAAGGGATTTAGCATGGAGGGTGGGGAAGCAGGTCAGCAGCAGAGCATTTCTTTGCAAGTGGAGGCCTTGAGTTTGTTTGATTCCTGGCACTACACTCTATCTCTGTCTCTCTCTCTCTCTGTCTCTCTCTCTCTGTCTCTGTCTCTCCCTCTCACACACACGCATGCACACACACAATACAGTTAGTAAATGGAAGAGAAAAAATATTATCAGGGGCCTGAGTGGTGGCGCAGCAGTAGGGCATTTGCCTTGCATGCAGCTGACCTAGGACAGACTGTGGTTCGATTCCCCGGCGTCCCATATGGTTCCTTGAGCCAGGAGCTATTTCTGACCCCAGAGCCAGGAGTAACCCCTGATCATCACTGGGTGTGGCCCCTCCCCCCAAAAAAAGAAAAAAAGAAAAAATATTTTCAGGCATATCCTGAGCATGTCCTGACCCCAGGACAGTCATTGGGGAGCAGGCCATCCTGAAGCTCAGGGAGAAAAGCAACTCTCCCCTGACAGGCAGACAGAAAGACAGAAAGACAGACAGACAGTAGTGTCAGCCTCTGAAGGGTCCTGGAAGTGGTTCACAGCTGGCCCCGCAGAGGGAGCAAAGCCATGGAGGTGGTGTCGCTGTGAACTTTCCTCGACTTGAGAAGCTGGGAACTTTTTAGCTCAAGGCTCCTTGGCAAGGGCTGAAAAGAATGGGCGAGATGGAAAAATCAATAATGCAGGCAGATGGCCCTGGTGATGTTTACACTATTTAAGAGGACAAATTATGCGGAAGCACCTGGGATTCATTCTTTTCCCGGCACAAAAGGAGGCGAGCGGGGGAGTTGTGGGCCCTCTAGTCTCGTCAGCGAGGTCTCCTCCCTCAGAGGCCACAATTCTAAGTGGATTTGGTTGGCGTTGGTCATTTTCTACTCTCTCCACTAATGCTCATGAAGAAAGTTTCACTTTCCTGCCTTTGCCAGTTGAGATAATTAAGGGAAAAAAGCCTCGGATGCAGCAAAGACTTAGAGAACAACTATCTGGGAGCAGTGCTTGGAACCCTAGGTAGAGGAGAACTAGGTCTGTAGATGGGGCAAACATAAGGCACTTACTCTGTGCATGGTTGCAAATCTCGTCTGAGATTTTCTGCATAGATTTTGCACAGCTAGATCATCAAAAGGTCCAATAGGGTGATGATGTTGTCTTTTGGTAGAAGAAACTGGGGCTTGTGTAGGCTGTGAACCCCTGTAGCAAGCATGTCAAACCCCCTGTGTCCCCTCTCCCCAGGAAATTACCTATTTAGTGGGATAAGCAGCTATAGGCATTCAAAAAGTAGATACAGCAATAAAACCAATACAAGGAGGCCAGAGTGATAGCACCGTGAGGAGGGCGCCTTGCACACGCTGACCTGGGTTCCATCTTTGACATTCTTCATGGTCCCCTGAGTCTACCAGGAGTAATTTCTGAGCACAGAGCACCCGGAGAGCTACTGAATGTGGCCCCCAAACCAATCAAACAACCAACCAAACCAACCAATTCATGAACCCACAAAACGTAAACCCCTCCTAAGGCAAAGCCTGTGTATGTGGTAAGTGAACAGAGTTCCCCAGTATTCATCTTGCTTAGGAAAGAGGTGAAAAGGGACAAGGGGGAGATGTTGGGGCTTTGCCATAAAAAAGGGGTCCTGGAAGAACCCTCAGAGAAGTTAGGTGGGAAGCCAAGGGATGAGGAAGTGCTGAGGATGGCATCATGGTGAAGATATTAATGATGGCAGGATGGAAACTTCCAGAAAGAAGGAGCTCCTTAGGAAAAGGGTCTTTGAAATAACCAGAGAATGGGGAAAAACAAATGAGACTCAGATGGATAGGACTGGGTGATTGGGTGTGGGGAGCAGAAGGCAGGGGTTCAGCCAGATGATTGGGAGGTATCTTAAATTCTATAGTTGGCCAAGGATAAAATGAGATTGAATATGTCATTTACTGTTGGAGTGTTGGCACTTAATAAACACTCAAATAATGTGCATTTTAATGTTCCTTATGGTCATTCTGTCTCTCGGTCCATTGCCTTCGATTTCCTTTAGATTATTTAAAGGATAAAAGTGAGGTTTTTCTTACACTTGGGAAGATAGCAGCAGTGACAGTATAGATAATGCCCCAAGTTTGATCCCTAGCACCCCATGTGACCCCACTCCATTCCCCAGCACCATCTCTACACCAAAGTCAATGAATGCAATTTTCCCCCATTTATTTTTTTCCTCTTCTGTCTACAGACTTTATGATTGTGGTATTCTAGAAAAGTCTAGCTTGGGAAGACTCATCCTGGGATCCGTGGCTTAGAAGCAACATGGAGAAGACATTGTGATATATATGCCTGGATTTGGACAGACGTAAGGACATAAACCTGGAGAGTGCATGTCAGCCTGACAAGAAAGATTCTGCCATGGCAGTAACCTGGGCGGGGGTCCCAAAGGGTGGTGGGGACAAGGCCAAAGCCAGCCCCCCACTTAGAGAACTGAGGACTTAGACTGGAAGAGTGGCTGCATAGTGGAAAGTGGGGTGTTGCTCATCAGAAGGAGTCATCAAAAGGCTCAATGATGTGAGGTGAAGGCAGCCTGGGGCATGTTGTACCCTTAAACTTGGGGTTCGAGACAGACTTCAGGCAAGGAGTCTTCCCACCCTCATAAAAAATTCTAAAAAGTGGGGCTAGAGAAATAGCACAATGGGAGAACTTTTTTTATTTTTTTGCATACAGCTGACCTGGGTTTGATTCTCCAGTATTCTATATTGTACCCAGCGCCTGCCAGAAGTTATTCCTGAGCTCAGAGCCTGGAGGAACCCCTGAGAATTGCAGGATGTGGCCCAAAAAGCTGAAAAAAAAAGAAAGAAAAGAAAATTGTAAGAAGTAAGAAAGTGAATGGGCATTTCCGAGTGGAAAAGGAGAGTTTTAGGGGGCAAGGCCCAGAGAGCTGGGCTAGAGCTGCCTCTTCCAACTGCATTCTTTCACTAGAAGCTAAGTTGCTAGGCCATAATGACAGGAGCTGGTGCTGAGAAAAAAGCTCAGGCTTTGTGCTAAGACCTTCTGTCACGAAAGGCCTTTTGAGCAAACTCTGCCACTGGACTCCGCTCCTGAAGGTCAAACAGCTGCCAGATGATGTGCTGGATTTGGGGAAACATTTAAAAAAAAAAAAAAAAAGGAGAAGGAGGAGGAGGAGGCAATGTAGGGGAAAGAAAAAAAGAAAAAAGAAAAACCACAGGCTTCCGGAGGGATCATTTTTGTTTTTCACAGAGACGGGGAAGATGTGAGAAAGTTCTGGTAGGGAAGAATTAAAGCAAGATGAAAACCTGCCTCCTCAGCTCCTGTCGAAATTGTTCTTAAACCAAGTGGCGGTTCTCAGACGGGGCCATGTAATTGATTATAAATGTGGGAATTTATTTCAATAAGCCCTGTCATTGCTCTGCAGCTGTTTGCCTTCGCGACAAACCAATACCCAGACAGACGTGCTGGCTGCAGACATCTTTTGTTTTTCAGACCCATTGACGGGTCTGATCTCTCTCTCTCTCTCTCTCTCTCTCTCTCTCTCTCTCTCTCTCTCTCTCTCTCTCTCTCTCTCTCTCTCTCTCTCTCTCTCTCCCCACCCCCCCCCCGTTTTCTGATCCCAGCAGAGTGCACCTAGAGGAGAAGGGAGCTGTGAGGGTACAGGAGGCTTTATGATTAGATTGGAGACATCAGACTTTGGGGGTCATTCCATGATGTTTTTGTTTGTTTCTTTGTTTTGGGGCCACACCTGGTGACGCTCAGGGATTACTCCTGGCTTTGTGCTCAGAAATCGCTCCTGGCTCTGGGGTACATTTGGGACGCTGAGGGATCGAACCACGATCAGTCCTAGGTTAGCTGCGAGCAAGGCAAATACCCTACCACTGTGCAACCGCTCTGGCCCCTCCATGATATATTTTGAGGGTGGGGTGTTGGGCCACCACCTGGTAGGGTTCAAGGCTTCCTCCTAGCTCAGGGCTCCCAGCAGTGCTGAGGGGATCATATGGGGTGCTGGGTGTCCAATCTGGGCTGGTCACATGCAGCAAAAATGCCTGGATTCGTACAATGTCTCAGACTTCCAGATCTGTCTTTTTTTTTTAATCCTCCAGAGTCAGAAATGCAATGAAGACCCTATGGGGTCAGCTCAGAGGAGCCCCGTGTGTTCCACGAGAAAACGATTACTTATTTTTTTCATGCAATAAGGCCTCCAGGGGTCGTTTTGGACTCAATCTCTGGTTCTCAGGTGCCAGCCAAGGGTACCTCCTGCTAGGAGCAGCTTCCTGCAGCCCCATTCAGATGTGTTGGGCAGATTCAATTCATGGATCCTGGAAGATGCCAAGTACGTGGCACATAGCAAGCACCACTACAGTTCCCATTCCTGTTTCTGGCCCACACTGACCTCACAGGTGCCATGTGGCTAACTCAGTAGTTAGTGCATGGCAGTAAGGAGATGCAAGTTCTGGACCAGAGGCCGGCGTTGGGTCAGTGAGAGCATCTCCTCTCATTCCGGGCATACAGAAGGTACCAGAAACAGATGCTTTAGTGAGTGAGTTACTGAACAACAATTTCTGCCCCCATTGAAGGCTCATTTTCTCTAGTAAACCTGTAAGATTTGCCTCAGGACAGGTCAACTTTCCTGACACCAGGGTTTTCTGTTTTCAGAATCAACTCTGTTGTAAATTGGAGGTGATTTACTTTCTATGTCTTTTTTTTTTTTTTTTTGGTTTTGTTTTTTTTTTTTTTTGGTTTTTGGGCCACACCCAGTGATGCTCAGGGGTTATTCCTGGCTCTGTACTCAGGGATCACTGCTGGGAGGACTGAGGAGACCATAGGAGATGCCAGGGATCAAACTCAGGGTCCAAAGTGGGTCCTTTGCACATGATAGTTAGAAGGTCTTGTCTTTTTCTCCAGTGAGAACCAGATTTGCTGGACTTGAGTCAAGCATAAGTAAAGGAAATATTCTAGAATTTATACAAAGAGAGAATTTATACAAAGGGCTGTGAGTAGAGGGTGTGAGATTCTGCATCCAAGCCTTGGGCTTGCCAGTTCTGATTTTAGAGACAAAAAAAATCTTGTATTTTCCAGATAAAACCTGGGATGATACTCAGAGTTATTGTGGAGTTAAATCCTCTCCCTTTTTATGGGAGGGGGTTGTTTTTGGGCCACACTCGGCAGTACTAAGGGGTTCCTTTTGGCTCTGAGCTCAGGGATCCTTCCTGGCAGTACTCAGGAAACCATATGGAACACCAGGGATTGAATCCAGGTCAGTTGTGTGCAAGGCATAATACCCTACCTGTCATCACTCCGGCCACTCTGTCTCTGTCTCTCTGTCCCTGTCTCTGTCTCTCTGTCTCTCTCTCTCACTCATTTTTAGAGGAATAAATAGAAAACTAAGGGCAACACAACATTTGAGAATGCAGAGAATGAGTAATGGTTTGCTTTCTGTATTATTTTCTTCTGCCTCATCTCATTCATTCCCACCCACAGCCAATGTGCCCCCCCATTTCAGAGGTGACATCATTGAGATTTAGAGAACTTAAACCACAGACTTCATACACTCACACAGGGTTGGATGCATAAGGAATCCATCATTAATAGTACTGTAAGGCACAGAGTCTCAGTCGGTTACAAATATACCAAGCTTTTACAAATGTTAAAATGATTCAAAAGTATATCACTAAAATTTCTTATTAAAACAAATCAAAACCCAACACACACAGAATCAATGAGACACATGGCAGAGATGCAAGCCCAGGTCTTTGGTAAGGCTCTTGTTCTGCACAGCGTGGGTTTGAGAATGAGTTTCTTACCTCCCCCCCACCAAGGCCTCTATGTCTCAAGCCTCCAATTTTAATAACCCCCCTAAAATTCACAAGGAGCCAAGGCAATATCTTCTTACCTTTGGCAGCCTGGTTCTGGGATTCGAGAGAGGTGCCCCTTAGGTCCCACGGAGCTTGGTTGTAAAAGCTGCCATTATGAGCTTAATTAAATTAATATTCTGGTGTTCAGGGCTGCTGGGAGCGGGGCTCCGTGAGGTTCATCGACTTTCACATAGAGGGGAAAGTTTTCCGTGTGGCCTCTCCAGAGGCTGCATGAAAAATGCATGAACGAAGTTGGCTTTGCCGGTGCTCGCGGCCATGGCACCTCCCCGCGATTCAACCTCCGCCACTGTCTCTTCTCTCCCCTGTTCTCAACTTCCTGCAGGAAGCCAGGCAAACCAGGGGTGTTTACAAGTGAGGGTGCCTTGTCTGCTTGGCACTATTTCCTGGGGTTCAGATGGAAACTGTCCTGGGATTGAATCATGGCACAAGTGATATTGGAGAAACCAGAGGGGTACATGCCAGGAAGAGCGATGCTAGAGAGAAAGAAAGGAGAAGAGAAAGAGAGAGAAAAAGAGAGAAAGAGAGAGAGAGAGAGGAAAATTGTCTGCCATAGAGGCAGACAACGGGAAGAGCAGGAGGGAAACTGAGGACATTGGTGACAAGAAATGTGGCCCGGTGAAGGGTGTTAGACATTGTATGACTATAACTAAATCATGAACAATTTAGTAACTGCATATCTCATGGTGATTCAATTAAAACTTTATTTAAAAAAAAGACAAGGGGATGAAGCACTAGGCTGCAGAAGTCTTTGAGAGATGTATGTACTGGCAGAGCTCCCCCCAACTCCTCTCTTCAGGGTATTGCAGGAAAATGCCCACGAGCTGCCCAGCACAGAGCAAATGCTCCATAAACAGTTTTCTTAGAGCCCTTCCCAGATAGCTAACTTTCCTAGATCTCTGTTATAATTGCTTATAACATGGAGGGCACAATTCAATCCATTAGAGCTGATGTCTGCTCCAACTGCCCCAGCCCCTGTCGTTTCCCAGCATTCTTCCCAATGCCAAGCCTGGTGCCAAGCACTTAGGGGGGCATCACATCTGTGAGGAAGAAGGAGATGAGCCCACAGCACCTTGAGCGGTGGGGGAGAGGAGGGCAGGGGTCAAAGCTTTTGGGTGGGGGCAGAGGACCGTGTGGAAAGAGGATGGAGGAGTCAAATAGACGCTGAGAATGAAGGTCAAAGAGTTGATGGTCAAGCGAATGTATCACTGTAATGAACAGTGTTACCCAAGGAATTGACTCCCCAGGAATGAGGAGAAGCCCTGCTCTTTACAGCGCTCTCTCTTCTCTCTCTCTCTTCTCTCTCTCTCTCTCTCTCTCTCTCTCTCTCTCTCTCTCTCTCTCTCTCTGCCTGTTGTTCTCTTGCTGCACCATTTTAGAAGGCTCTCTGTGTCTTCTCTCTCTGCCCTTCTCCTTTCTCAGGCTCCCCTGCTCTTCAAACGAGAGAGTTCCCTGCTGGTAACTCATCTGAAGTCACTCAGGGGGAAACAGTTGGAGTCTGGAGCATTTGATTCTAAGAGAACAGCAGGTGAATATGAGGCGTGCGTGGCGACGGGAGGCCATGGGGTTTGGGTCTGAGAAGTTAATGAGACCATGAAATTTAGACCTGGGCGCAGAGGCAGGGCATTCATGCAGGGGCACTGGCTCGGTGGAGCTAAGACTTTCTGTCCTATCTCATGAGATGTCATAGTTCTTTCTCATGCCCCTGGGAGTCTCCCCCACCTGACTTGAAATTTGAGTGGGGGGAACCCCTGGACTTAATATTAGGAGCAGCACCCAAAAGCACATTCTCAGTGTCAGGTTTTGTTGTCTCAGACGCTTTGCATCTAATTGTTGCCTTATCTAAAGGGAGAAGAACTGTTCTCTCCCCCAGTCTTCTTTGGTTTCTAACTGCCTAGGTGGGTGTCCCTGCAGCCCACAATCAGGGCTGCAAAGCTCACCAGAGACTAGGTTAAAATGTGGGGGAGTCGAAATGAATCCATCCAAACAACAGCTGGGTCCCCAAGCTGGGGGCATGCACGCCCCCTCCATGCACACTCAAGAAGTCAGACTTATTTACCATTTTAGAAAGTGAGACCTTTGCAAAGAGATGCCCCAGGCCAAACAGCCTTCCTTCCCATCTCTCTCAAACTAATGATTCTTCTCAGAAAGTCTCGCTCCACAATGCCTGAGGTTTTGCCGGTGTAGTGAAGGAGCTGGGCAGGGGGGCGGAAGGGGTTTGGGGGGCATGCAGCCTGTGGTGACAACTGCTCTGCATGCTCAGGTAGGCTATGATAGATCTTTTTGGTTTTGATTTTTTGGGTGTTGGCTGGGTACTCTCAGCTCTGTGTTTAGGGGTTGTTCCTGGGGGTGCAGGGTCAAGAACCCAAGTCTCCTGCATGCAAGCATCTCTTCAGCACTCTAGGTTAGCACTCTAGGTTCTGACCTGCATGCAACCAATTTAAGTTTCTGGAATGATAGTGGAGGTGAGAGGAGGATGGTCTGAGCATGGAAAGTCCCCAGATTGGGGACAATGCAACAGAAGTCATATGGTAGGTGGAAATGCTAGTAGGTGTAGGATACTGGAATACCTGAATGAGGCTGATGTCTGGAATTTTAAGAGTCGACAAGATCACACACACACACACACACACACATACACACACACACACACACACACACACACACTCACACACCCTTTTGCTTGGCGTGGTCATGTCATGCATATATTTGTCTCTGAGAATCAAGATGCTCAGAGATACCTGTAGAATGAGCTTTGTAGCTTAGACTAGACCTGGAAGACAAGTTGAGTTATTTCTCCTCCCCAGTGCCACTCCTGTTTGGAATGGCTTGTTCACAGGCTGGAGAAGGGAAGAGAAGGACAGCAGACAGTAGGACTCGAACCACACATAGACCTTTATAGATAGAGCTATGTTGCTTCATCAGCTTCCCTTCCACCATCCAAGATGGTGCTTCCCAAGACCAGAATCACCATTTATTCATTTTTCCAGACTCCCAACCCTGTGGTCTGCTATTGTAGATGGGTTGTGTCAATCTCTGTATGCTTGTCAATAAAAAAAATAAAGGTCCCCTGTTAGCGCAGGTTCTGACTATTGACAAGCTAAACTCAAGCCTTCTGATTCTTTGAAGAGATGAATGACTGCAGTGATAACAAAGTGGCAGCTTGAACGATGAAACATGACTTTAGCTGATGAGTGGAGAATCCAGCCTGGTAGTTTGAGCCCCACAAACTTTGCTTGCCTGCAGACACAGATTTTTCCCTGGGGGTGTGGGCCGGAATGTGCCTCCAGAGCACCGTGTCAGAATTGTCTTTCTGTGTATGTATGTACAGGTCTTTGCATGGTGAGTTCTAGACTACTGTAGCTGTTGCTATTGTTTTGGATCCTTTTTGGCTGTGCTTATAGATCAGTCTTGGCTTTATTCTTTCTTTGATTGGAACAACATAGGGGTGTATGTTAAGAACTGAACCTGAATCAGACATGTGGCAAACACCCTACCTGCTGTACTATCACTCTGGCCTCCAAGTTCTATATTTATGCAAGCAGACACAACCTTCACTCTCAGAAGGTACTGTCAGCTTTGCTTTTCCTCCAGTCAATGTCTGACATGTCGTTCCATCTGGACTGACCATGTTTTATTACGGGAGTCAGTAGTATTGCAGAAAAAATACTCAACAAACCAAATGAACTTTAACCATTTTATGTTGGCCATTTAGGCTGCTTCTAATATTTGGAAAGGACCTTCTTTGAGTATCCTCCTTATATTCCCTTTATATGAATCTCTTTTTTTTGTCTTCATAACTTTTTCTTTTTTATTTAATCACCATAGTTTACAAGATTATTCATAATACATCTGTGTTTTTTTTTTGTTTTTTGTTTTTTGTTTTTGGGCCACACCCGGCGGTGCTCAGGGGTTACTCCTAGCTGTCTGCTCAGAAATAGCTCTTGGCAGGCACGGGGGACCGTATGGGACACCGGGATTCGAACCAACCACCTTTGGTCCTGGATCGGCTGCTTGCAAGGCAAATGCCGCTGTGCTATCTCTTCAGACCCACATCTGTGTTTTTTTTAAGTGTTACAAAGATGTTCATGATTGGAATTTCAGCCATAGAGTGTACTACATCCCTCACTACTTTTCTCACCACAATATGAACCTCTTTTTAAAGTGAAAAAAAAAAAAAAACAGAAGCTCACTATCTAGTTTATGATAGGTATCTACCAAAATTTTAACAGGAAACTTGAATTTTTCTTGAAAGTAGTGCTGTCAACTTAAATCTCTTTCCAACAGTGTTTGAGAAGACCCAGAACTATCAGTAGACTTGTATTTGGTATTATCAAACCCTTCCTTAGGGGGAGGCCTGATTTAAAGTGGTGATGAAGGCCACTCTGGCTAAGGACTTGTGTTCACATTTTCTAGAGGGCGTGTGGCAACCACATGGTCACTTATAATTCTCACCATCTGCCTACATGAAACTTTCTCTGCTCAGCTACATTTTTCTATCTGTCTTTTCTCTCTCTTTGGTTTTAGGACAACAGCTGAGCTGGTCCTGACAGGAAAACAGTGGACTGGCCCTTTTGCCAGACTGTAAGTGTCATAGACTACTCCCTTATTTTCCAACCCTGGCTGGTTTGGGCAATCCCTGGAGATGCTACAGACAACAGCACCCTATGTTGGGGTTTTGAGTCCCAGGCATGGATGCATGCAGAATCCACATTTCAACAATGTCCACTAGTTTCCTGCTACAGCAGCTTTGCAAAGGGTAGTTGGAGAGCTGCTCACTTTAGAACAAGTAGATGCCCATGGCCACATATTAGAGGAAGTACATGAAGTAGGTTGTGGCGAGGAGTGTCTGAGTTCGAGTCCTTGGTTAGTTTGAGCCCTGGCAGGTGGTGGTGGTGATCCCTTCCCCTCTCAAAATCTCTAGTGCCCGTTCCCAAGAGTTATGGCGGGTATGGGGTGGTTGGGAGGCCAGGATGGATGCTCAGCCGTCCAGATTAAAATAGAGGCTGTGCAGCACAGCTCAGGCCGTTCTTGCTGTTTCCATGGTACCCTACTCCGAAGGGAGATTCTGCGAAGTTGATCTCCCATCTTCCCACCATCTGTGAAGGCTCTGACCAGGATGCTGGGTATGGCCAATGCTTCTCCCCACCAAAAAATAAAAAGAGCAAAAAGATTACATATCCTTCCAGTAAAACAACAGGTCTATTTGTGCAAAACATTGCTGGGACTTGAGCTCATTTGGCAGACTCTGAAGCAACAGAATTGGGTACCTGTGGTCTCAGAACCCCCTTTTCCTGCCATAGTAAGCTCCTTTGTAGCTCAGTCCTGGGCACCTCCGCCAAGCTGTCCTTGGAAATCTGCCTTTGCAGATGGAGAAACAGCATAACACAGTGGCCATAGAGCTGTGATGCTTCTGGGTGGAGAGATACTCCAGGCTGGGAGTCTGCTTGGTACATTCAGAGTTCCTGTAGAATTTATAGCTATTAATAAGGCTCATAATAAGGGACCCTAGAGCTGCAAATTATTATTATTGTTATTGTTGTTGTTGTTTTTATTACTATATTTTGGGTTTTGGTTCACACTCTGCAGTGCTCAGGGGTTACTCCTGGCACTGCACTCAGGAATTACTTTTAGTGGGGTTTAGGGGAACCAGAAGGGTTGCCAGAGATCGAATCTGAGTCGGCCATGTGCAAGGTAAATTCCCTACCCAGTGTACTATCCAGCCTCAGTCTGGCAAATTCTTGCTTTCCCACATAATAGGTGTGTTTCTAGCCACTTTGGAATTCCATCCTTGGCTGTAAAATGAGGATAATCCTCTCAATATTGAGCTGCTGATTAAAATTCACTGCTTCCACCTTGCAAAAGGCTTAGAGGTACATGCCCAAAACTTTGAATTTTTCAGTAGGGGTCACACACAAGGGTGCTTGGTGGGGCCTCACTCACAGCAAAGCTGGTCTAGGATTTGGGCCTTTTGATTGGTACTCAGGCCTGACAATGCTCAGGGGCCACAGGGCACAGTTGGCATTACCCTGGGGTTCTTAGGGGTGCTTGGGATCCAATGCAAGGTATTGTACGTGTCACACACATGCTCCTCCCCAGGTTCTGTCAAGAATCTGATGTCGTCAAACTTAGTACTCATCGGCCATCATTGTGACTCTTTCTTTCTGCCACAAAACCAAAGATCAGGGACCCAAGCAATAGTGCAGTGGGGAAGGCATTTTGCCTTATATATATCCCTCACAAGTTTTATTTCTGGCTTGCCATATAGTCCTCTAAGTTATCCATGAGTAATTTCTGAGCATAGAGGTAGGGTAACCCTTGAATGTCACCATGTATGGTTCCAAAACAAAAACAAAACATAAAAACAAACAAACAAAAAACCCTAAGCTCACTGAATGAGACTCAGGGGAAGTTTAGGTACATCCTTGGGCAGAGGAAAACTCCCCAAAGAGGATCTTTTCCCCCTTCACTGTTCAGGTAAGAAAAGATACTGCAAGTCCTCTGCATTAGCAATGAAGATGGCACAGCCTTATAGCCATGGTGGCCATGCCTGGGCTGCTTAACAAAGTCATTTAGGGTTTGGAGTTAAGGGAAATCCCTGAAGGTGTGGTTGAAGGCTGGTGGGATGGGGCATGGGGTGTCTGCAGAGTGCCCTGCCCGTCTCCATAGGAAAAGTGCCATCACACCAGATTGAATGCTTGCACTCAATCATGAGGCTGTTAGAATCCAGACTCCCACATAGCCCATTCCCTGCAAGTCAACTTAGGTTCTGTCCCAGGGCAGTGAGCATTGCCTTCAGGAGGTAATGCTGGAAATTGCAGGACAGTGCTCATCAGAGGCCCAGATGGCTCAGAGAGAAAAAAAAAATCAGAGGAAAATTTATAAAAGAACAGGCAGCTCTTGGAAACAGGCCCCACGGCAGAGGCGAGTGGAAATGCTTTTTCTTCTCTTGGCAAAGATGTGAGAAGGTGGCCTTGTGGTCTGCTCTGGGCGGAATGGAGGTGAGGTGACTGACTCGTCCTCCAACTTTGCCCACAGTTTCCAAATTCAGGCTCTTGATTTCTGTCTTCTAAATAAGCTTGTGCCTCTCCTTGCCTTACTGTGCACCACACACACACACACACACACACACACACACACACACACACACACACACAAATACAAACACGTGCTTGTGATAGAAGCTTCTAGAGTGTTCTCTCTTTCAAGGTCACAGAGACATCCCTGCAACCCCAAGGGAAAAGGTCTTCAGAAGGATCCAAGTAAAGAAGGCTTTGGGTGTGTTTAGCTTTCCAGACTCAGTCATGTTCCTCCACATGACTGTTTTCCTTCTCTCTGGAGCTGCTGGCGTTTTTTCAATATTTTCTTTAGCCTCCACGTATTCGCTTTAGTGTGCCTCTTGCAATAACTCTGATTTCCGCTGCTCATCTCCAAGCATGAGAGCTGGGATCGTCCAATCAGAGTGTCCCAACTCCAGGTCTCAGAAGTTGAGGGATTAGGCTGTGTGTGTGTAGTGTGTGTGTGTGTGTGTGTGTGTGTGTGTGTGTGTGTGTGTGTATGTGTGTGTGGTATGTGTGTGTGATTCAATTCAGCAAAGTCTGGAGAGTCTCATCTTGCTTTAGGTATGGGCCAATGGAAAGAAGAGGGTCTGGGAACTCTGAAGTGACAGACCCTAGAGCATGGACACACCTTTTCTGAGTAATGGAGTGAAGTGAACATAAAGAATGGATAGAGCTAAGATGGCTGATCTCGAGTCCTTGAGACTGGACTTCCTGAAGGTTTCAGTCAGTCCTGTAGTTGTCATAGTGACTTCTCAAGTGAGGAATGTGAAGGTTTTCTATTTTTATGGCTGGACTGAGTTTGGGGTCAGGATCAACTCAAACACTGCTAGTCATCACCCTATAGCAGCTCAGGCAAGGATGGTTGGATTTCTGCTCACTAAAGTCTTCTTCCACTCTCAGCTTTGCAGTCCCCCAAGAGTGGCCACATCCTTCTTTTGATTTGACCAAGTTCAGCTCAGTTTCAGGTTTCTCTTTGTTTTTATCTCCTGGGAGCATGCCAGGAATGGGACTTCAGCTCTGTTCTTCCCACATAGGCTGTGTCCTCTAATACAGGTTAGAGTGGAACAGGTTCCTTGCTCTATCTTACACTAATCTGCACCCCGAACTCCACACCCTAGGGAGTGTGTGATTTCTTGTGACATCCCTAGTAACCTTTATACCTTCTGACACTGCACAGGGACCAGGGGACAGAGAAGAATGACAGAGGACTGAGGACTCTCAACTGAAGATTCACATTCTCTCCTACATTGGTCGAGACTTGATCCCCAAAGAGTTCCCAGAATGGGAAAGCGATTCCCAATCCCCTGTCCCCCCAGGATGAGGAAGCGATTCTGGTAGTATCTACCCACAGCAAATAATCCATACAGATAAGAGGGTAAAAGAGGTGGAAAGGTCGAACACAGAATCCTTTGTCAGTCTGTCAGCAGCTCCAAAATCCAAGAGCCTCATAACTAACTGCCCAAAGAAACCCTGACTTCCCAGCTCATCACCTATTTATTTGGATCTGAACAGCGCCCCCAACCTGGAAATTTGTAGGTGGAAAAGCAAGCAGGGGAACAAAATATCAAAGAGAAATATTATTAATGCCTCTATATACTAAAAACTCAGCTTTGTGACTTATTTTGCTTAACATGATGCTGTCTTCTTTCAGTCATGATGCAATAGACTTAGTCTTGTTCTGAGTTTTCCCCAATAAGAAACCTGTGTTAGGAGATCAGAAGGAATTTCCCAATAGAAAGTAGTCCCCAAAGCTGGAACAGATGCTCAGAATGTGAAGGCACTCCTAAAGTATGGATCGGACATAACATTTGGTGGGGGCAGTTACAGAGAGTTCTCAAGAACTTGTCCATGCCAAAAGCTGATGATAGGTGACCTGCCACTAATTCGAGGCTATTCTTAAATAGGCTATTCTTAAATTTTAAATTACTTCCCCCTTTCCTCAACCCAGGCATTCAAGTCAAGACTAGAGCAGAAAGGTGCATGAGTTCCTTGGCACTGAACCAGGGGTCCAGGAACATGGATGACCATGGCTCCTTATGCTGGAGGAGAAGGCAAGGCCAGCCAATATGGAGAATGGCCTTGAGAAAGTAGTTGGACTAGGTCAGTGGAAAAAAGAAGTGGTCTCTAGTCTCCAGGGTAGACCCTCTAAGAGAAGGGGGATGAGGAAGATTTGGGGAGACTGTGACACTCTCTTAATATGCTCCTCCACTCTCCACAAGGAGTTCTCATTTGCTGCTAATGACATGTGTGCTTCTTAGTTCTCCTGGGGCTAATCTAGCATATCTGCTGTCTATTAGTGCCCCGTGCATGAATGTGTGCGTGTGTACATGTTGAGTAGCATGGCTGGCTAAGACAAGGAGAAGCAAGGGCACACCCTCAAGGAAAATGAAGCTCGCTGCTGGCTTAGGAGCTTTCTATCCTCTCAGAGCCAGTCAGGGCTTGCCTTCCCCTTTCGGTATGATGCTCTGTGGTAGGCCATGTTAAATGTTCTATCTGCCTTGACTTCACAGGTGAGAGGACATGGGGAAGAAAGGTATGGAAGGAAAGGGGGAAACTCTGAGATGGGATAAGATGATACCCAACTCTGGGGGTCAGATGAGGTTTTGGGTCCTCCTGTGAATGAGTCTGATCTGTGGGCGGATTCAATCAAGCTCTGAGCTCTGCAAGGAAATTCTGTGGAGTGAGGAAGAAGCAGAAGCAACGAGACCCACTAAGGAATTTGTTCTAGTTCTTACCAGAGAGATGAGGAGCTAGGAGTAATGTGACGACAGATGTGTTCATTGCCAATCTGCTCACAGAGATCCTGACACTCTGGCAATCAAATATAGAGAAACTGGGTGAAGGAATCATGGAGAAATGCAAAAAAAAAATTAGTCCTTGAAGGTGAACTGTCACCACTGTTTCATGGTCTGCCTTGAGTGCCCTGGGAGGGCAGTACAAGCTCTTCCTGTTTCACGATGAAGTTGCTTCTACACCAGGTTCCATACTAATGACCATGGTCTGTCTGACACATTCATGAATAGAACTTGGTCACAGGTCATGTGCTATTTTTTTCTCTTCTTTTGCCTTACAGACCCCAAGCATTTTGGCCATACAAAGAACAAGTTCTTTCTCTTCATAGGGAGCGAGGCCATGGTGATTTAAGAGCTGTGAGGAACCCCCCCCCCCATGCTTCTGGGTGTTTAAATGCTCTTGCAACTCTGATTAGTCAACTCATGGGGTACACCATGGCCTGCACCCTATGAGGTGATAAGGAAGCTGCAGGGATAACAGGCAAGATGATGCATTGAATCTCCTGTCTTTGTCCTATTCCCCAGCAGTGACTACCCCAATAGTTTGGTCTACTTAGGGTTCAGGAGTCCTAAAACAGAGATGCCTGGTGGGAGAATAGAAATGATGGGAATATTTCAGCTCCTGTGGGAACTCCTCCATCCTCCCTGTGGTAGTGACTGAAACCACCATGGTACATCAAAGTCAAAGTACTTCTTATTGATGCCAATCAACACCTACGTGGAGGATGTTAGGGAGGGAATAGATTTTTGCCAAAGCTCTCTTGACCAGCACTATTGGGCAGTAGCATTTGTGGTTCCTCCATTCTTCCCTGGGGAAAGAACATGAAGGGGGCTCCACTGGGAAGCCAGGAAATGTCCAGGGGTTCCCCAGGAGAGGAAAATGGGGTGGCATGAAGCAGAGCTTGCCCTGAGCTCCAATCAGACATGCGCCTACGCAACTCTGCACCCCTCTCCGGAATTACCCGTAATAAGGTAGAGCTGATGGTAATGGTTTATGACACGAATTCATTTTGAGAACTATATGCTTCACCCAGTGCTTTTATTTTTCAATTTGGATCTGGTGGGTATTAATAGCTCTGGGGCTGTGTTTTCCATTTTAATCTTGCGTTTTCTCATTTCCAAGTAGATTCCTTCTTTCAATTTATACAAACATTAAGCCTCCATTTCCTGCTGCTCCACTCCCCCACTCTTCTCACACACATATACTCTCTCTTTCTCTCTCTCTTCTTTCTGCTGACCTTGTAGGACACCTGCTTTTTGCACATGGGTACTCTCCTTATGCTCTGTGCATTTTCCTGGTTCCCCATTCCCTCTTTACTCAAGTCTTTGTTTCTCTTTGCATGTTGGACTCTCCTATTAGACATGGTGGTACTTTGGGCAGCAAGGGGAGAAGAACCCCTTGCTCTTCACCCTACAAAGAAATGATAGGCACTAGTGGTTCATAACACTAGTGATGAAGCCTCCGCAGTGGAGCGGTGAGTGGGGGGAGGGCTGATTAGTTGGGAAGCAGGAGAGTTTCAACAGGATGCAGGCTTTTTCCATCTTCCTCTTTTGTCTTCTGAGAAGAGGTGTTCTCTTTTCCATCCTGTGTCGCCACTGCAAAAAACCCTCAAAGCTCCAGGTTCTCAGGCTCTTGCTGTCCCTTCAGGAAGTAGGAGGCTGTCACTGCAGGAAGTTGAAAGTTGACACCGCAGAAAGTAGAAGACTGACCCCACAGAAAGTTAGAGGATGATCTCACAGGAAGTTGGAGGAGTGTTTTGCACAGAAGCTCCCCCATTGGTTGCACATGAACCAGAATTCTTCTCCTACCAGGAGACTCAGTCATAATGAGGTGCCTATAATTCACTTTCTTGGACCCCTTGTTCACCCTTATCCCAGCACCCACTGGGAGCTCCTGGAACTAGAGCTGTGGGGGACAACTCTGAGATGGCTGTGGTGTTTGCAAAGGCTGCTGCTCAAAAACATCTAGGCTTGGGGTCGGAGAGATTGCATGGAGGTAAGGCGTTTGCCTTTTATGCAGAAGGTCATCAGTTCGAATCCCGGTGTTCCATATGGTCCCTCGTGACTGCCAGGAGCAATTTCTAAGCATGGAGCCAGGAGTATCCCCTGAGTACTGCCAGGTGTACTGCCAGGTGTTTGCCAAAAACCACAAAAAAATCTAGGCTCTTTGTTGCATCTCCCCAAATTCTTGCCCGTGCTCTCTGGAGAAAGGACACCTCCAGGGAGAAGTTAGGAGAGCAGCCTCCAATTTGCTCCATCTTAGTAATTATCAATGGAGAGAGGAGCCTCATGGACAAAATTTGTTGGGAGGTGAGATTTGAGTCCAAGTATGGAAAATAGATATGGAGTGGTTTAAGCCCCCAAGAAAGGGGATTTGGGACATGTGTGAGGCCCCAGGAAACAAGGAGCAGGGGCTGATGGCGGCGGTCACCCACCATGCCTTGCTATCTGAATACATTCTTCTAGCAACCTTGCCAATAAAGGGCCCTCAGCTGTTGATTCATTCACTTCAGAGACCAGGGCTCAGTGAGGCTAAGGAACGTGTCCAAGATGGTACAACCTGGCTGGGTTGAGCTGGGGGAGCTTCTTTGTTCGTCACCAAGAGTCCAAAAAGACCTTGACTACCAGGTCAACAATTTGGGACACAAGAGTGGCATGACTGAGTGATCTGGGATGGACCGAGGCTGTCTGGGGTCTCTATCCAGGCTGTAGACTCCCAGGTAGGAGGTTGGGAGGAGCCCTAAGGCCAGGGGGGATGCCTTGCCATACCCAGGTTGCCCCGTGGCTGAGTCACGGCTCTCCTGATCCCTGCTGGCAAATTGGAGACACCCTTAATTGGATCCTGAAGAAAGCCCTGCCTGCTGCACCCTGGCTCCCGGAAGAGTTATGGCTGTTTACTGTAACACAGAGACAGTCCCATTAACAAGAATGATGGGAGGCTGCTCGGCGGCATTACTCTTAGCAAAAGACTTGACAAATACGCTTTGTAAATGAAGGCGCTCCAACAGAGAAAACATATCGCCCTCCTTCGCCCCACCCCCACCGCCCTCCCTTCCCAGGGAGAAAGCCTTTGCATGTTGGATCCTTTATCCATTATTCAAGGCTCCCAGATTCGGCTGCGGACGTTCATCAATAGTGGCAGGGAGCGGCTTGTAGCGACTGACAAATGTAGACAAAGCAACTGCTTAACCCGGGAACAGTGGGTCATGGAACAAACAGGCAAATTGATGGGGCCGCCATGTTTCTGCAGGGATGGGGTGGGAGGGGTGCGGGGTTCTCCAGGAGCACCCGATGACGACGACGTCACTGCTCATGGGGAGGGTAAGAAGCAGCATGGATGGAGCTGAGACAAGGGTGGTTGCCCCCCACCTCTGGCAGCCTTTGTTCCAGGCTGTGGTCCATCCCCCTCCAGATGCTCCCAGAGTTATGGAAAATGCTTCCTTCCCAGTCCAGGTCTCCTAGATGGAGAGCGACAGAGAGGCCCATAGCCATGGTCATGGCCACATCTAAGGAGTCAAAGTTCTTGAGCGTGCATTGAGGTTTCAAGAATCCCTGGAGAGCTAGAGTGATAGTATAGTGGGGGAGGCGTTTGCTTTGCATGTGATCTCCAGCACCCCATGTGATCCTCTGAGTCTCACCAGAAGTGGTCTCTGAGTGCAGAGTCAGAAGTAAGCACTGAGCACTACCCAAAAAGCAAAACAGGAAAAAAAATATTAAGAATCCCTGTAGGCAAACATGTTGGGTATTTGCCAAGAGGCAGGAGGGTATAGGGGTGAAGGGTGTGAGCTCTGCAGAAAGGAGCAGGAATGAAGGGTGTGAGCTCTCCAGAGAATACAGAGGGTGAAGAGTGTGATTTCTGCAGGGGTGAAGGGTGTGAGCTGCGCAGGAGGAGGGTACCCTGGTGTGGCCAATCAGATCCTGGACCTGTGTGGATTACCTGGAGGACAAGAAATGAGCCTGAAACTGCTCGTGATGATAAAGACAAGAGTGAGGTCACCATGCAGGGCTGGACAGGGCAGTGGGGACACCTGGGTTGCAAGTTGCTGGCTAGGGTGGCTACTCTTTCTCTCTCACTACTCTGTATAGATCCTAGTGGGGCAGTACAGTGTGGCTTTAAGCCACTTTTGGTTTGGGGGAGACTCGGGATATGAGGATGGAAAGTTTACTTTCCATGGACTTACTCTAGCGTTCAATAAACATGTTGTTTTTCTCTTTCCCTTGCTCTGTCTTCACATCTGCAAGGGTAGGTGCTGCTGTTGGAAGATGCCAGGACAGTGAGTTCTAGCTGGACAGGATCAGTCTGTCAAGTCTGTGAGTGCACCTGGGAGCTCTGGACTTGGTTGGAGAGGAGGCTGGGGAGACCTCCTGAGGTAGGCATTGCTCATAGGTCTTGGGGGTCCAGGAAAGGACTGAGAGGCCACAGCTGCAGTTTCTGGCATTAAATGAGGAATATTTGGTTTCCACCATGGAATGCACAATTGCTAAGGAAAGAACCTGTAGTGTCTGTGAGCATCAAGAGGCCCAGGGAAAGGCCTCTCTCCATTCCCAGAGACACTGCATGCCTCTGGGGCTGCTGAAAGGAATGACCCTCAGGGCATGGGCATCTCTCCAGACCCCCTTTCCAGACCTCTGGTGACATTAGAGGGAAAACTTGGAATGACCAGGTGAGAAGTGTGGGTGTGAGCAGGCATAGAATGTTCCAGAACATGGGCTCGGGTAGGTGGCGCTGGAGGTAAGGTGTCTGCCTTGCAAGCGCTAGCCAAGGAAGGACCGCGGTTCGATCCCCCGGCGTCCCATATGGTCCCCCCCAAGCCAGGGGCGATTTCTGAGCACATAGCCAGGAGTAACCCCTGAGCGTCAAACGGGTGTGGCCCAAAAACCAAAAAAAAAAAAAAAAAAGAATGTTCCAGAACAGCCGGGACTTTTCAGAGCTTACACACTATTTCCTGCTGATTTACAGACTCTGTCCTTTGGGTTCAGGAGATGTTGGCAAGCCTTTATTTTCCCATTGGTAAAGGGGTGTCAAGAGAACATGGTCAGCACAGTGCATGGTTCATAGCTGGATCCCCAAGAGACGCTTTCTGGAAGTCCATTTCCTCCCAGCTCTTTGGAATCCCCCCAAGCCCTGTAGCCTTCTGAGATCCCACCAATCCCGATATCTATATCTATGACATCTGAGCTCCCAGATAATGCATCTTATCATCACTGAATTTAAAATAAAAAACAAAACAAAAAAAATTTATCACTGAATTTGGCGTCTGTTGGGAGAATGAAAATCTAAGGTGAAGACTTTTTTTTTTTTAATCTTGTTTTAGGCTACACTGGTGGCTCTCAGGGGAGACTCCTGGTTCTGTGCTCAGAAATTACTCCTGGCATGCTTGGGGGACCACATAAAATGCTGGGGATCAGCCCAAGTAGACTGCATGTAAGGCAAACACCCTACCCAATGTGCTATTGCACTGGACTCAGGTGAATACATCTGTATCCTACTAATTAGGTAGTCATTGCATAGAACATTGAGAGTGACCAGGAGTGAAGGGAGAGGTCAAGGAGATAAAAGAAAAAAACAGGGGATACTATATTACTCATCAAAATAAATAATTGCAAGCCCCTATTTGAACAGAATCCTGATTTGGTGTCCTGTAATTGCTAATAACATAAGCCTAAATTATCTCCAGCAATGTGCGAATGGGTATTCTATGTACTGAATTATTTTTGAAGCCTCGAAACAATCTTATTTTAGAAAATGAACCCAAAATGTGTGAACCGAAATGGTTCTGGGAAGGAATTTTAGTTCAATCTGAATAGATTAAAATCATTATATACATATTAATTAAGAGAAAATAGTCATGTTTGAAGAGGTAGCCTGGTACCTTAAAATAAAGTGAGATGATAAACTCTTTGCTGGCAAAGTTGCAATTTCTCGCTTGGATTTTGGATCTGGCTTTTATTATTAAGGCCGGGACTGGAAACTGGCATTTTGACAGGAACACGCAGCGTTTGTCACTATCCCAGGAAGAGATAGATGTTGAGTGACATTTCTGAAGAAATGTGTACATTCCAGGCCTTGGTGTGCTTTTCCCCTTACCAGGAAAATTCCACTCGCCCCAAATGATTGGTTCTCTCGAGTTCCCAATTCTCACAGCTATTTAAATGAAAACAGAATTAAAACATCTTCCCCTACCCCCTGCTCTCTCTTAAACCTTTTGGGGGGGGGGGAAATGGAAAAGAAGTTTTTGTTTCTGCACAGCCTCCTTCTTGGAAAACCCAAGAACAAGGACCCACATGTACCCTGGAGATTAAGTGACACCTTTGGTCAGGGGGAAGTGGGACCCATGTCAAATGCCATTTAGGAAAGCAAATCACTCAAGGAAGAGGAAGATAAAAGGGATAGTGGAGGATCCCCAGCAAATCTGGGTGTCTCTGGCCCTGCCCCTCACCAGCTATTTGCTGATTGATGGAACCCATTTGTGCTGAGGATGAGGTGCTGAAATGCTGGAAAAGTTTTCTTCCCCATCCTAGGTAGGTTCTACTGATTCTGAATGTGCCCAGGTGGGGTGTGAGCCTGACATGACCATGTGATTGCTACTGGGGTGACAGAGATGAGAAAGGGAAGAAAATGGACCAGCCCAAAGGCCACAATGTCCATTCAGCTTGGCTTTTGCCTCTCTCTTTTGTGCTCTCTCTAACAAGAGTCTCTCAATTCTCTCTTCTACTGGCCTCCTTCTCTGGGCAATTGCAGAATGTTAGAAAGCCTCATCCAAAAATCTGTTATACAGAAGGGATCAAGGTCTACATCTAGTCCCACTGGCACACAGACCAGCATCCATGTCCAGTTTCTCTCTTCCTGCCCTAAGCTTCTTTCCCTGGAGCCAGGGTCCCCTAGAGCTCTAGGAAAGACCAGTTACAAACTCAACCTAGAATTGGTAAAACTTGAGAACAAAATGTATAGGGGGTAAAGGGTGGGATCCAGCCAAATCTGTAGCCCTTCTCAGACAAGAGTTGGAGCTCAGGACTGAATGGAGTCGCCCAATTCCATCTCCAGTGGCTGGCGGGACCATGGCACCTGAATGGTGCTGAGGCTTCACTGTCCCTGGTCAGAGTCCTCTCAAGGGGTTTTGGCTCAAATTCTGGGTGTATCTGCTATGACTATGAGGATATGAATAGTGTGGATTATGCCTGGACCTCTCTATTTCGTGCTCCTTTCAAGCTAAGCCCCATTGCAGCTCTTTTTCCAAGACACACACAGACAAAAAAAAAGGTGGGGGGTGGGCTCCATTCCTTTTAATGACTCCCTATCTTTTGGTGCCTGGCCTTAGAGCTATGGGGGCCCTTCCGTTTTTGGCAGACTCTCTCATTCGTAAATGCTCTCCTGGTTGCAACAGCCCGAATCGAATCAGTTCCTTAATTGTCTGGTGGGCTTCGACTTGCACCATCTAAAGCAGAAAGTTTATTTATTTCTCAAACCAGAGGAAAATTCAGGTTCCTATCCAGGCCATTAAAAAACAAAAAGAGGCAACAGAAAACAGAAGGACGAAGGTTATGGGGAATCAGCAGGAAAGTCCTAAAAACAATGAGCGGGAGCTGGGCTAAGAAAGGAACAAAAGGACGATTTGTATGCAAATGGATGGGCTTTCAAACCTTCCTGCTCTTAGGCGAGCGTCACAGCCTTGGCTCGGAAAAGAAAGGCTGAGGTGTCCTCAAAGATGCCCTTGTGAGCTCAGGAGATTTCTCTTTCCTTCCAACTTTCAGTTCTGGAATATATGCCAACAAGTCGGGGACCCCGAGTCCCAACATCCACACCTGCTCTGCAGCTGGGGCCAGAGCCTTAGCCTAGAAATTGCAGACATATAGTCACAGGTTTGACTTTCACAGGCTGCTCTGGCAAGCTGGAGAGCCCCAAGATTCTATTCTGAAAGCCAGATGCATCTGGCATCTTTGCCGTCCACTTGAATGGCACCTGCCAAAGGCTGGTGGAGAGAACAGAAGCCTGGTGCTTTGGCCCCAATGCCTGACAATTGCAAAGGCATCCCTGGCAGCCATAGAGCCAAACCTGCACAAACCCAGGGTTCCATTTCCTAATCCTGATAAAATGTTTTTCCCCTTCTGTTTCTAATTTGGTTACTTGGGGCCTGTTCTTCAATGTTGCTCATTCTTTTAAATCCTTGGTTTTGGGTCTGGATCTGAGAGTTCAGACCTGAAAGACATTGGATTGATTGACAGCCCCTCTCAACCCCTCAATAAAGGAAGAATTTTATTTTTCATAGTTATAAAGTTGTTCATGATTGAGTTTTAGTCATATACATCCAACGCTCTCCATCAACTCCCATTTCCCACCACCAATGTCCTCAGTTTCTCTTCTCAACCCACACCTGCCTGCCTTTAGGGCAGATATTTTTCTTTTCTCTCTGTCTTGCTCTCTACTTCTGTTTCTCTTCTTTTTTCTCTCTCTCCCCCCCCCCCACACACTTTTTCCCTTTAAACACTGTGGTTTTCAATGTTGTTACTGAAGGGGTATCATGCATATCACTTTAGGAGAAGAATTCTTAATTTATGATGGTTTATACTGCCTTGGATTCCAGCTGTCATTTTCCAGATGTTTTCTCTGTGATGTGTTAGTTCTCCCACTTGTGCTGTAAGAAAGCCCTGTTTCAAAGTTGGGGTCATTGTTCTGCAGGGCTCCTGCTTTGGGATGAATCCGGCATGTTGGCAGACGTGTTCAGGCAAACACACCAGGGCCTTGCAAGAGACACCCAGAGGGTGACCTTCTGCTGCTGCTGCTGCAGATCTAAGCCAGCAAGGATCTTTTCCTGCTTTCACCTTGCAAAGCACCTGCCCGCTTTCGCCTTGGGATATTTCCATCCTCTGCTTGGCTCACAGAGGGCAATCATTCAGCAGAATAGTCCTACCCAGAGAAAGGAGGGCTAATTGCCGGGCTGCATTTGCTGTTTGGCTCAAACATTGCCTTATTCCGATTAACCACAAGAACTGGGACAAAGTCATGGCAGCTTCTGGCTGGTCAGCCTGCCCGCCTGCCTCTCTTGGGTCAACTGAGAGAGAGAGAGAGAGAGAGAGAGAGAGAGAGAGAGAGAGAGAGAGAGAGAGAGAGAGAGAGAGAGACAGAGACAGAGACAGAGACAGAGACAGAGAGACAGACAGAGAGACAGAGAGACAGAGACAGAGACAGACAGAGAGAGACAGAGAGAGAGACAGAGAGAGACAGACAGACACAGACAGAGACAAAAACAGAGACAGATTGAGAGAGACAGATAGAGACAGAAACAGAAAGACACAAAGAGATGCAGAGAAAGACGCAGAGAGACAAAGACAAAGAAGAGAAAAGCATGCAAGCTCCCAAGATCACCTCTTCTTGCTCTTCGTATCCTTTGGGGTAGTTACCCTTTCACTCCAGGTTAGGGCTAATTCTCTGAACCCAGAGCTTTCTGCAGAAGGGAATGAAAATAAAGAGTGGTTGCCTCCCATTGCAGATTCTGCAGGGGGGTAAAAGTCATTTTCCATTGTGGATTCTCAGGGTTACAGCTACACTCAGTAGGGTTCCCAGAAACTAACTTGTGACTGGGGAGACCAGGTGGCCAAGAGCAAATGCCTTTACTATTATTCCCCTAGACTCTTAAAAAGATGATGACTATTATTTTTGCTTACAATACTATTAAAAATGGTTTCTCCACTTGGTCCTATGCTAAATTCCTTCCCACACGAGCCGTTCCTTCTTCCTTCTCCTCAACTTTCCAATAACCTTTTCTATCTTCTAAAAAATAACTTTTCTCATGGACATAATTCTAACATCATCCCCATCCCCAGTTCAATTATTTTCCTCTCACAAGGACTTCAACCCCACCCCACTGGTTCCTCTCACCTACCCCACCTCAATTGTGTGGGTCAAAGTTATGGTATATCTACAAAGTGGAACACTATGCAGCTCTAAGAGCCAAATCATACAATTTGCAGCAACATGGATTTAACCAGTGGGTATCCTGTTGAGCAAAGTCAGTCAGAATAAAAGGGCCAGATACAGAATAATCTTTCTTTTATTCTCCACTTAAATTGAGAAAAGGGATCCCAGATGCTAGTACAGCTAATGCTGTGAGAAGTCTCAGTTCTCTTCACCCCCCCCCCCCCAGTTCACAGCTGCTCCCCTGAATCAGCATTTGAGCCTGGACCCTGAGCTGGGCACTGCTTGGTCCCCTGCTGTTCAGACAGGGTTTCTGGTGCCCAGTTTTGCCCTCTGCTAATCTCCTCTAACTAGCAAGCAACAGATGCCAAGTCCAAGCCAAGCCTCCTTTCCCCAGAGCTTCTCGCCTCTGAGCTTTCTGCTTCCTCATCCTCTCTCCATCCCTGTTTAGAAGCCAGGGTGACTGTGAAGGAAGGTGCTCGGGGGGAAGGCCCCCTCATCTCTTTCTCCATTCCTTCAATCTAGATGAAAGCCTGACATCTGTCAGAGAGCTGAATTTAGGGAGGAACATTCCAGGCTAGCACAGTTCCTTGATTCTGTGTCATCCTTGATGGAGCCCATCATTCTCGAAAAAAAAGCATCGTAGAAGAGGAATTTCAGGTTGACATTTCACAGACAGAAACAAAGTAATAACCATCATAAACACCAAGTCGCTGCAGGCAAACCCAGACCCAATTACAGCCAACTAGACATGTGTGACCACAGTCTCTCTGAGGAATTAATCTCTGAATCTCAATGGCCACTGGGCCCCAAGGATCTACCCTAGACACCCCACTGGGGTGACATCAGGATGAAGATACACTGTGAGCCCATTCTCAGGGGGTCCTAGGATTTTAGGGCTGCTAGAACAGGCAGACAGCATCCATTTTGAGCAGCATACTTACAAACATATGAGGGCTGGAGAGATAGTTTTGTGCATAAGATGCTTGCCTGGCATGCAGTCGATTCTGATTTGATCTCCAGCACCGCAGAGGGTCCCCCAGTGCTGCTAGGAGAGATCCCTGAGTTCCAAGCCAGAAGTAAGCTCTGAACCCCAAAGGTTCGAGTGCCTCAGTATAGTTGAGTCATAGCTATGGTGACTTATATAGAGATGAAGCCTCTCTTCCAGAACCCCCTCTCTGCTTATTTCATCCAGGTCTTTAGGGCTCTAAATAAGAGATTCTAGACCTTGTTCTTACTTATAAACCTGAGTCATTATCTCTTTTCCTAATTTTTCTGCTCCCTCCGGTTTTCTGGGCTATGATGGAGGCTGCCAGGTGGCTGAGGTCTGAGAAGGAAGGTAAATTTTTGATGAAAACAGCACTGGCAGCAAGTGCTGTCTTTAGATTGTTCCAGTCACATCATCAACTTCTAGAAAGATCCTCAACTCATATTGGTTTTCTAATGATCAGGAAATATTGGGTTTAATCAAGAAAAATAAAAAATGGTGGGTGAAGTTCTAGTTTTCTAGGCTCTTCAAGAGATCCTAGGACCAGCTTATTACTGAAAATTCTATATTTGTGTTCCGGAGAAGAGCCACTCACACACAGCATTGGGTTTGATGTCCTGGTTTGATCCCCAGTCTTGCATAGAATCTCTGAAGCCTTGCCACTAAACATAGAGCCCCTGAGCACATGTGTGTGTGTGACTGAAACTCTCGTCAGTCCCCAATCAGTTAAAGAAATAGACAGTATAGGGGTTGGGGTACATACATAGCTTTTAGGGCACATCCCCAAAATCTATCTCAGTAACAGATTCGACTTCCTCTTCACTGTAATCTAGAGCTGTTATGTCTATGATAGTCCAATGGCTCTATTCATCACCAATTCCCCTCCCTTACTGTGGGCTTCCAATGTCAAGTCAAGGGGAGTGGGATTAGTCAATGTCAAAAGACACTTACTGGTCCTCCATGGAGGAGCAATGCTCTTGGCCTTTGGCTGATAGGGGCCAGAAGTGGTTGTGTAGCATTTAATGCTTATGCTAGTTTCTTTCAAGAAAGAATGATATGACTTCAAATATTCCTCAAGCCAAGGTGTTTAATGACACATACTTGAAGCTAAAGGCTAATATTGAGAACTTAGTTGGGCCCTGTGCGCTAGGGAGAGGAAATGACATGCTCAAATGTGTGTCCGCCTATCCGGGTTCCAGCCCAAGTTGGATACTAATTCACTGGGTGATTTTCCCAAGTGAGCAGACTTCTCTCGCCCTCAAGGTCTTCACTTATTCACCCGGGGACACTGCAGCTGCTTTTAATTCTCTTTCCCTTCAACAGACTCTGAATTGGGGGCTGCCCTCAGCATCTCTTCATCAGCTCTGAGAAATCAGATTTCAGCCTGAGACCTGGTACTGTTTTGGGGAGAACCTGGGTCAGGTGCTTCCCTGACAGATAACTTGACCCTCAATATTATTTTGAAAGGTTTTCTGTCATGCAGAAGGACATTCAGTGCAAGAGCTAGACATTCTTTCTTCGTAACATTCTACTTCTTATTTTTCTTTCTTCAGAAATTTAATAGCCTGAATTCATCTCCCTACTCAGGAGAAAAGAAGGGGGAAAATGATAAGAAATCAGGGGAACCCCCCCCAAACAATTAGCTAAAGATCAAGGCTTAAGTACCCAATGACTCATCCTGGTCATATTTTCACACAAAATAGGGGATTTAATATTGAGTCTATGATTATGTCCCCCCCCCCCCAAGTGGCTTTTAACATTCAATGACATGTTTACACATGAAGTTTCATTCAATTGTTTCAATAAGCATTTCTGATCAAGTGCTGGGTTCCAGGCACACGCTGAATGAGACGAAGGTATTGGATTGTGCCCACATGGTAAAAATAGAGGAATCAGCTTGAATAGCTTATAAAATGAGTGCGAGATGGGTGAGGGAGTGAACGTGGGCAAATGAGCTAGAGTGCAATTTCCACAGTCCTCTCTGGATCACTGGGGGGTCACTTCACACCGGGATGAATGATCATTAAATATGACCCTTTGAGGCATTGTGGCCAGAGAAGGGGAAATTGATCAATTTTTTTTCAGACAAGATGTTCAACAAGGGGCAAAGCTGTTTTTATCTGCTTGGATTTGGGTCACTAATGCTACTCACTGATCTTCCAGTAATGAATCTAACCATGACCTCATAAATTGTGCGGTGACAACGAGGCTCCCCTCTGTCCTTTCTCATCATAAAATGAGACAGACATGTTTCCAATTAGTCACGGAAATGACAAGTCTAGCCAAGTGGGAACGGGCAGGCTGGTACTGTTGGGGAGACTGGGATTAGAAGTTAGGGATGTGCTGAAACTGTGTGATCTTACACCGCCTGCTCCCTCTCTGATGCTGAAAATTATGACATTGCATCTGTGGATAGAGGGGCATGAGGTGGCATTGATAGATAGGCTAGGGGTTGCCCATAGCTTCAGAGACCACATTCTTTTTTTAAAAATATATTTTATTTTATTTAAACACCTTGATTACATACATGATTGTGTTTGGGTTTCAGTCATGTAAAGAACACCACCCATCACCAGTGCAACATTCCCATCACCAATGTCCCAAATCTCCCTCCTCCCCACCCAACCCCTGCCTGTACTCTAGACAGGCTTTCCATTTCCCTCATACATTCTCATTATTAGGACAGTTTAGAATGTAGTTATTTCTCTAACTAAACTCATCACTCTTTGTGGTGAGCTTCATGAGGTGAGCTGGAACTTCCAGCCCTCCTCTCTTTTGTGTCTGAAAATTATTATTGCAAGAATGTCTTTCATTTTTCTTAAAACCTATAGATGAGTGAGGCCATTCTGCATCTTTCTCTCTCTCTCTCTCTGACTTATTTCACTCAGCACAATAGATTCCATGTATATCCATGTATAGGAAAATTTCATGACTTCATCTCTCCTGACAGCTGCATAATATTCCATTGTGTATATGTACCACAGTTTCTTTAGCCATTCGTCTGTTGAAGGGCATCTTGGCTGTTTCCAGAGTCTTTCTATGGTAAATAGTGCTGCGATAAATATAGGTGTAAGGAAGGGAGTTTTGTATTGTATTTTTGTGTTCCTAGGGTATATTCCTAGGAGTGGTATAGCTTGATCGTACGGGAGCTTGATTTCCAGTTTTTGGAGGAATCTCCATATCACTTTTCATAAAAGTTGAACTAGGTGGCATTCCCACCAGTAGTGGATAAGAGTTCCTTTCTCTCCACATCCCCACCAACACTGTTTGTTCTCATTCTTTGTGATGTGTGCCAATCTCTGTGGTGTGAGGTGGTACCTCATAGTTTTGATTTGCATCTCCCTGATGATTAGTGATGTGGAGCATTTTTTTTATGTGTCTTTTGGTCATTTGTATTTCTTCTTTGTCAAAATGTCTGTCCATTTCTTCTCCCCATTTTTTGATGAGATTAGATTTTTTTTCTTGTAAAGTTCTGTCAGTGCCTTGTATATTTTGGAGATTAGCCCCTTATGAGATGGGTATTGGGTGAATAGTTTTCTCCCACTCAGTGGGTGGCTCTTGTATCCTGGGCGCTATTTCCTTTGAGGTGCAGAAGCTTCTCATCTTAATATATTCCCATCTGTTAATCTCTGCTTTCACTTGCTTGGAGAGTGAAGTTTCCTCCTTGAATATGCCTGTAGTCTCAATGTCCTGGAATGTTTTGCCTACATGTTGTTCTATATATCTTATGGTTTCAGGTCTGATATCGAGGTCTTTAATCCATTTGGATTTTACCTTCCTACATGATGTTAGCTGGGGGTCTAAGTTCAATTTTTTGCAAGTGGCTAGCCAGTTGTGCCAACACCACTTGTTGAAGAGGCTTTCTTTGCTCCATTTAGGAATTCTTGCTCCTTTATCAAAAATTAGGTGATTGTATGTCTGGGGAACATTCTCTGAGTATTCAAGCCTATTTCACTGATCTGAGGGCCTGTCTTTATTCCAATACCCAGAGACCACATTCTTAAAGCTTAGCACCTGCATGATTCCTTTTATATTCTGTATCTTCACTTATTTTATTTTATTCTAGCATCGTGATTTATAAAGTTATTCATAGCTGGGCTTTAGACACACCATGTTCCAATATTCATCCCACTACCATTGTCAGCTTTCTTCTGTCACCATTCCCAGGTTCTATCTCCTACCCTTTAACCCTCAGTCAACTACCTTGATAGGCACCTTGTTCACTTTGGTTGCTAAAGTTGGGATTTCATGATTTCAGTGTTTACAATAGTTTAAATATTTATCTGTTCTTTCTTTCTTTTTAAATTTTACTTATTTATTTGGTTTTTGGGCCACACCCCCAAAATGCTCAGAGGTTACTCCTGGCTATGCGCTCAAAAATCCTTGCTGGCTTGGTAGACCATCTGGGTCACCAGGGATTAAACCCAGGTTTGTCCACAGTTAACAAGGCAAACACCCTACTGCTGTGCTATCACTCTGGCCCCATCTCTATTCTTTTTTTTTGGGGGGGTCACACTCGGCAGCTCTCAGGGGTTATTCCTGGCTCTACTCTCTGCCCTGTTGTACTTGACCTCTGTCCCTGTTACTTTTCATCTATTTCTTCTCCCTACCTCCACTCAATTTCTTTTTCTTTCTTTCTTTCTTTCTTTCTTTCTTTCTTTCTTTCTTTCTTTCTTTCTTTCTTTCTTTCTTTCTTTCTTTCTTTCTTTCTTTCTTTCTTTCTTTCTTTCTTTCTTTCTTTCTTTCTTTCTTTCTTTCTTTCTTTCTTTCTTTCTTTCTTTCTTTCTTTCTTTCTTTCTTTCTTTCTTTCTTTCTTTCTTTCTTTCTTTCTTTCTTTCTTTCTTCTTTCTTTCTTTCTCTCTGTCTCTCTCCCTCCCTCCCTCCCTCCCTTCCTTCCTTCCTTCCTTCCTTCCTTCCTTCCTTCCTTCCTTCCTTCCTTCCTTCCTTCCTTCCTTCCTTCCTTCCTTTTCTTTTTTGTTCTTCCTTTGGGGATGGGGTCACATCAGGCAGTGCTCAGAGGTTACTCTTGGCTCTAAGCTCAGAAATTGCTCCTGGCAGGCTCGGGAGACCATATGGGATGCCGGGATTCGAACCACTGTCCTTCTGCATGCAAGGCAAATGCCCTACCTCCATGCTATCTCTCTGGTCCCATTTTCTTTTCTTCTCCCTATACTCTGGGGCCAAGGATGATCTAGACACACCCCTTTACACCATTGTAATTCCTCATCCAGTTCTTGTAAATATATATATATATATATATATATATATATATATATATATATATGATCTCACTGTGCTTATTCTTCTTATGGCTCACTTCATTTAACACGAGATGTTCTAGTTCCATCCATATCGCAGCGTGGCTTTATTGCAAATGTGGGTGGCAGACATGTTATGTCAAAGATTGGGTTGACATAGAAGCATGGGGCCCGATACACCAGCCAATAGTGTGGAACTGGTGCTTAGGCATACTAACTTATACTGCAGCAAAAGAGCTGTCCCCAAATGACTCATCCCAACGTGATGTAGTTGAAATGCAAGAGTAATTAATTCTGCCAAAGGCAACAATGAGGACTTTTTGGAAGAGGTGATATTTGTTTGGTGTCATAGAATAAATATTTGTGCCTATCACAGATGTTGAAGGCTAGATTTAATTATTTTTGTAGTGATGGGATCAAATCCAGGGCCTCACATATGCTAGCTTTACCACTCTACCATAAAGGTTCACCTCCACCCTTATACTCTAAATTAAAAGAAGTTTTTAACACCATGGTGGCAAAGTTGTTCATAAAATATTGGTTTATTTTTCAGTTACAAAGTTGATCATGATTGAGTTTCAGTCATAGCATGTCCAACACCCTTCACCAGTGCATATTTTTACCACCAATGTTCCTAGTTTCCTTCCCTCCCTCCCTCCCTCCCTCTCTCCCTCCCTACATCTGCCTGTGAGGCAATTTTTTCTCTCTTTCTCTCTCTTCCTTTTTTATTCCTTTTAGACACTGTGGTTTGCAACACAATTACTGAAGGCTATCATGCATCTCACTTTATCTCCTTTCAGCATCCAGTTCTTTCTTGTCCAGATTGATCATTTCCAACTATCATTGTCACTCATTTTTAAATTTTATAAAAATATTTCTTGTGTGCTCACTTTGGCAGCACATATACTAAAATTGGAACAATACAGAGAAGATTAGCATGGCCCCTGCACAAGGATGACACGCAAATTCGTGAAGTGTTCCATATTTAAAAAAAAATTTCTTGTTGTCCATTGACCCTGAATTTTCTCAGTGAAGCCAATGTGTCACAAGTGTCCAAATGATTGTCCTTTGCACCATTTGTTTCTAATGAGAAATTAGAATCAACCTTTAAAGTCCATACATTGGCAGACAATGGTAAAAACAAAACACATGTAGGTAAAGTAAGATGGTATGGATCCATATATATGTATATATATTTTTTTTGATGGAAAAATTGCTCTGAAAGTTTGGGCTGAAAAAAAAGCAAATAAACAAGAAGTAGAAAACCCAGGTAACAGGGACTGAGCGTAGAGATGGGTTAGGCATTTCTTGAAAGTTCTATGATGTTGAGAGAAATGACTGGTGTGAGGGTTGGGCAAAAACTCCCAGGTTTCTAGAGAGAGAAGCATCGGGGCCCAGTGTAAATTGAGGAAACTGAGGAAGAACACCAAGAAGGCTGCAAATGTGTACACCATTAGAAAGAGGCGAATGTATTGTGGCGAATTAGGGGTCCTCGTGCTATGCCCCTTTTCACCCTAAGACAACTCAGTCTTTATTGACTCAGCACTTTGATCCCAAACTCCATCCTTCAAAGTGGAAATTTTCACTGTGATTTATATATATTTTTTGCAGATGTACATATTTAGCGATAATGCAGTTATAAAACTGGCATTGTATTTAAACCATAAATTATATTTGACACCTAATAATGCTGAATTACTCTGCAAGTCTGTCCACGTGCTGGCCGGCAGCCACACACAGGCCACCACGGCGAGCAACCCTTTGGCTGCTGGCTTGGTGATGAATCAAGTCCCAGGCTTGCTTAGTCCCAATAGAATCATCTGTAGTTCAGAGAGATGTGGCTGTGTCTGGCCAGTACCTCTGGAACACAGTGCATCCTTCCTTTACTTGGTTCTTAATTCAGTTAGCCAGAGTCCTCGGTATTGTGGTAGATTTTGGTGCTGGTTATGATGGATGCCATGAGCATCTGTTCCATGGTTTACTGGAGTTAAACCAATGCCGATGCAATATGTAGAGGCAGACAAATTTAGAAAAATATTTTCATAACCCCAATGACCCCTCGAGATGTATTTGAACAACTGAAAATAACATGCACAACTTCATCAAAGACAATTCCTGTTGTTACTTGGAGATACGTTTTTTCTTTTTTTTTTTAAATGCTTTATAAATTTTTTATTTTAAAATGTTTTTTTTTCTTTTTATTTAATGGCCGTGGTTATAAAATTGTTCATTATTGAGTTTCAGTCTTACAATGCAACCATCCTTCTCAAGTGCACATTTCCTGCCACCAATGTCTTCAGATTTCTTCCCACCCTACCCATTGCCTGCCTCTGGTATAGTTCTCTCTCTCTCTCTCTCTCTCTCTCTCTCTCTCTCTCTCTCTCTCTCTCTGTGTCTTTTTTTCTTTTAGACACTGTGGTTTGCACTATTGTTAATGAAAGGGCATCATGGATATCACTTTATATCTTTCAGCACCCATTTTTTTTTTGTCCACAGTGATAAGTTCCAACTATCATTATAATAGCGGCCCCTTATCTGCCCTAACTATTCTGCTTCACTACTTGTGGTGAGCTTTCTACCATGGACTGGTCTTCCTGGCCTTCAAGATGGGTCTTTTCTTGCAGACAAAGTCAAGGTGAGTTGGATGGCAGAATCCTCAGACCAGTCTAGAAAAGGGGGAGAAATGACCCAGTATGGAGGAAACTTGAGTTGGAGCTAAAGACTTTTGTCTACATGGCTGCATATAGGACCAGGTCAAAGAATGTGGGTTGAAGAGATCAAAATGATGCTCAGTTAGAGAAGCTTCCAGACTAAGCATTTTACTTTATTACAAAATTATTTTTGTGCCACAGATAAAGAAAAAATAACAAATAAAGATTTGGAGTATTCTCTGGGGAGCTAGAAGAGGCAAAGGCCCATTTCCTACAGCCCCTCCAAACCCTTGTTGCCCTGTAAATTTTCTGTAAAGGCTTAGATAAAAATATTTCCATCTTGATCTTATCAAACCAGCACTGCCATTATTATGCGAAATACAGCCAAGGCGATTTACAAGGGAAGGATGTGGCCAGGTCCCTGTGAAATGTTATTTATGAAATAGGTGGTGGACTGAAATGGAAAAATCTCTTTCTTAAGAAAGAATCGATGGCCAGGAGGGGAGGAAAGGCACTTTATCAGGCTTGAGAGAACTTAAGTATGTCTCTGCACACTTGAGATCTCACTTGTGTCTTACATGGGTTTATGTAGACAATAAGGCAGGAAGACAACTGAAGTGAAGGTATGGGTGTTATATGCACAGTACTGGCTCTCCACGTGTGGGCAAAACACAGGATTTGCACATTTTTTTTCACATCAGGACTTCAGTTTGCTGATCCTTATTCCCAGTGACAAAACCATTTGTCTTGAAGGGGGAACTGGATTGTGAGGTTGTTGAAACTAAAGCCAAGGCTTTAATCCAGCCTGAACCTCTAAGAAAGAGCTTGGAGCAACCAAGAAGTAGAAGATCTACATCCAGAAATAACTCTGCAATTCCCCAGCCCCCATCTTAGCCTCATTCAGGTCCCACGGTGGGAGCTTGTGTTGGTGCAAGAGCTTCTCTGGCTCCTGCCTCCTTCAGCGCCTCTCAAATACATCTCGAGGGGTCATTGGGGTTATGAAAATATTTTTCTAAATTTGTCTGCCTCTACATATTGCATCGGCATTGGTTTAACTCCAGTAAAACATGTGCAGGGCCAGCCATCAGCAGATGCAGCTGTGAAGAGCAAAATGCAGAGCTGCGGAAACATTTGCCGACTTCACAGGAGCTCTGGGCAGTGTTGCATCTGCTCACTTGACAGTCACCAGAAACACAAAACCCCCACACCAGGGTCTGCTCATTTATGATGCAATAGAGAGGTCCCCTTGCTCAAGGTGAGGACTTCTGGGTGAGGACTCCCAGGCATCGAGGGATGGATGGGCTCACAATCATGGCAATTTTTTTTTAACCTGATTGATTGTTTAGTACCTGATACCTAGGCCACACCCAGCGGTCCCCAGGGGTCACTCCTGTCTCTGTACTCAGAAATTGCCCCTGGCAGGCTGGGTTACCACAAGGGATGTTGGGAATCAAACTGGGTCCTTCCCAGGCCAGCTGCATGCAAGGCAAACACCCTACCCTTACTGCTGTGCTATCTCTCTGGCCCCTGGATATTTTTTGTTTGTTTGTTTTTGGGCCACACTTGGCATTGCTCAGGGATTACCCTGGCTCTGAGTTTAGGAATGACTTTTGTGTTTAGGGAACCCTATGGGATGCCCTCCCCACTGTACTATTGCTCCAGTCCTAGCTATGACAATTTGGATGTACTGGATGTTCAATACAACCTGTATGACTTAAGGAGTTGGAATTCCCCACAGTACTGAAGACTCCACATTTTGAAATTACTGAAATAGAAATGATGATCTGTTGCTCTGACTTCACTTTGGGGATGAAATATGAACATAGGTGACAAGTGGTCACACAAGACCTGACATGTCTCTGTCCATGTCTCTTGTTTTTGGAGGTGATGATTTCTATTGCTAGTAATAGTAACCACGCTGATAGTCCTACTAATGCTCTACCAAGCAGTGGTAAGAAAGCAGCACTAGCAAGAGTTACTTGCAATAATGAGAGTATCAACGTGACATAGGTGAATGTTCCTAGCTGTGGGGATTGAATGAGGTAACCCCCAATCTCCTATAACTCTTCTAAAGACCCTTTTCTGAACAACACCTGAACTCAGACTCCTGGGGTCCTGAAATGTCTTTGGAAGTCCTTACCCATCATTCTCAACTCTGAGGGGGCCGGCAGGGGGTGAAGGACCATTAAGTATAATTCCTCTTGCGCTTTAATAGAAGGGAAATGTGAAGTGAATTGTCAGCAAATGGAATAAAATATTTTATCAGCCACACAGATCACAGTGGATCTCAAAGGCTCCCCGTTGACCTCCTAAGGCTACAAAGAAAGGGGATTCTGGGAAATGATAGTAAATGAGCAAGGGAAGGCACCTAGGCTGTCTGAATGACCTAGATGTACTCGTGTGCGCGCACACGTGTATCTGTGTGTGTCTGAAGCCTTCAAAGGCATTTTAGAGGCTGATCTTGGAAAATTCCCCCTAAGTCAATGAAGGGCAACCAGAAAGCCACAGGATGTAACTCTCGTCCCAGGTGTGATTGACCTCAAAGTTCTCAAAGGCCCCCAGCCTTCCCTGTTTGTTAGCATTTGACTAAAAGGCCACTTGTGCAAATGACCTGAATTTCTAGGAAGAGATGAACATTATTGTCCCCGGTTTTGTATTTTATAGATACAGAATTTCGTCCAGGAATCTGCATTTTTGGTAAAACCAACAGGAGGTTTTTAATACTGAATAACACTGGGGGTTACTATGTTATCCTTTAAAAATATCAGCATTCCCACCCTGTGCCTAGGCATGTGAGAATTGGCAGAATTTCTTAGATTTTATCAGACACTGTCAACCATTCCTAAGTCTAGAAAATAGAAAATGAGACCATTTCTTTTTTACTCTACCGTGGATAATTAGTAATAGCATGAGAGCAATGGTTTTGTTGCATAATCGAGCCAAGAATATTCATCATAGTCCCAGTTTATGATATAACAAGGTGTCTTTTGTCAGTCATTGATATTGTCATGAGTTGGAGATTAGTTGAAACTAGTGATTTATTTAGACTAGCTTGAAATATGTCAAATAAATTAGATGTTAAATTAGGGGGGGTTCAATGAGTTCCTTAAAAAATTCAATGCTGGAGAGATAGCATGGAGGTAGTGAATTTGCTTTGCATGTAGGAGGATGATGGTTCGAATCCCATATGGTTCCCCCAAGCCTGCCGGGAGCTGATTCTTGAGCATAAAGCCAGAAGTAATCCTGAGTGCTGCCAGGTGTGACGCCCCCCCCCCACCTATGGTTTGGGGCTGGAGCAATGACACAGCGGGTAGGGCACTTGCCTTACATACAACTAATCCGGGTTCAATCCCTGGCATTCCATATGGTCCCCAGAGCCTGACCAGAAGTGATTCATGAGCGCAGAGCCAGGAATAACCCCTGAGCACCA
>NC_064849.1:9151067-9231067 GCF_024139225.1 Suncus etruscus | reverse complement strand
GTCCTCACTGGATATTTGACACTTTTTTTGTACTGGTGGAGTGTGAGATGTTTACCCCAGTTTATTACTTTTCTCTTCTTCAAACAAAACCATGTAACTTGAACTAGCTAGTCCTGCCTCCCAGTTAGAGGGGGGAAATAAGGGAGGCACCAAGACCAAATAAGTGCAAGACTACTAAGTAGTAGGCTAAGTACAGAGGGGACCACATATTCTAGCAGCCCTAGGGGTGAGGGAAGAGGATATGGGAGGTAGGACAAAAACGGAGGTGAAGGAAGGACAAATTGGTGATGGGAATCCCCCCTGATTTTATGTAAATATGTAACTAAAATATTATTGTCAACAATATGTAAGCCACTATGATCAAAATAAAAATTATTAAAAAAACCAAATACACATATTTTCATTCTTTTCTCCCAAGTTTTGACTCAAAACACTTGTGTTGGGATTTGCAATAATGCTGTTGAAGAGATTTCTGGAAAATTCCGGGGGCTCTTTGAGCATGCTGAGAACCACAGTCCTAGACAAGAAGGAAGGACTCTCACCTTGAACCGAGCTTACTTTTGTTCATTTGAAAAATAATTAAAAAAAAAAGAAGCTTCCAGAAGAGGTTTTAAAATATTCCTTCCTGCACATCTCGTTGTGGATTTTCTTTCTTTCCAAGCATTGAGCCCATCAGTTGCACAGAGTTGACATTCACTCTCAGACAACGTATGTAGGTCGGTGGAAACTTGAAAAATTAACAGGCCTGGGTTTACTCCTTTGGCACCTGTTTTGATTATTGAATGAAGAAACTTCTGGCAGCTCCCACCAGCTCTGCAAGCTGTTGTTGAAGAGCACATTTCAGGGAGATGGGAAGGGATGTCAGGGATGTAAGGGTCATTCATTTAAAGAATAAACCGTCCAGATCAAGTTCTGTTTAGGCTGTCAGAACTGATCGCCGATATAATGAAACATCAAGAACAAAGGGGTGCAGAGACAGCGAGAAAGCCCAAACACATCAGGAAAGAGAGAAATGTGCTGATGTTTAAGTCAACACCTCGCGCGTCAGCAAACCGTCAGTACCTGCAAGTGTACCTGCAAGTGGAGGGTGGGGTGAGTGGGGGTCCTCCTACAGGTTGGGGTAATTCATCTACTGCCTTTGTGGAGGGAAAAAAAAAGCTAAGGATGCATGGGAGACAGAAAGAAGGGAGGAGAGGAGGCATCCGGGCCGTCATGGAATCCCTCAGTGTCACTGCAATAAGCAGGCAGCTGCTTCTGAGAGTCCCAGGCACCCAGGACTTGCACACTTTTATATACATGCAGACATGTGCTCATATAGTGTGCAGACAGGTGCATATACATGTCCAAGGCATAAGCACACATAGGCTTGTGCACACACACCAGGTACTCTCATACAGGTACAAAAGCATAGAAGTGCAACATAAGAACATGTAGCTGAAACATGTGCAAATCCACATAAGCATACACCATATTTATGAAAACATGCATGCATCACATAAAAAGTACAAGTACAAATCTAACTTGCACATAGACCTGGACCAAGTGCACATACTTCTGTGCAATATACATTGCACACATATCCATAAGTACACAACCCCCACATGTGTACCAAACACATCTACACATACCAGACACACAACTACATTCACATGTATGCATGAGCCCTATGTGCACATGGCCATGGGTGTCATCCTCCACACCAAGCGCACATAAGTATACATAGGCCACACAAATGTCTCTGATGTGCTCAAGGCACACACCACAACTACATGCACAGACCTATCTATGAATATCATGCATGCCCAGAACATACACATGCACACATATATAGGACATATACAAGGACATGGCCACACTGTGAAGCTCAAGCTCTATCTCTCCTTCACCTTCATGATACTGGGCCACGAGTCCCTCCAGGGAAATTGGAGAGTTTGCTGAGTTTCTATCAGAATCCAGGGTCCAACATGACTTCTGAGGGCTTGAGTAACTGGAGACAAAACTCTTACCATTTTCACCTTCCTTTGATAGTCAAATGGTTGAATCAGCTGTTTAGATTACAGAATGAAAAATTTTATGTACATTTTTGTAAGGGGGAAAAGCATGAAGAAATAGACCAGTCAGAATAACTAGACAGGCCTGGAGTATTTTTAGAAGAGAGGGTTTTGGACTCCAATTTTGCTATGGCTTTTTCTTCCTTTTCTGGAGCCAATGTTGGTCATTAGAGCTAACTGTCCTATATTTCACATTTATTTAAGGGTGTAGGTTCACAGTGCTACCTGAAAAACTTTATGGCTTTTTAAAGTAGTTTCAGGTTTGCAAAACAATTGAGAGAAGACACAGAGATTTTCCTTACACCTCGCATCCCAAATGCAAGTGTTACTCCCCCTGTCATCAGCATCACTCACCAAAATAGTGCATATTTTTTTTAAATTGAGGATGAATCCATAGACAGGCACAGACCTTACTCCTGGCTCTTTACTAAGGGATCATTCCTGGTGGGCTCGGGGGACCATCTAGGGTGCTAGGGATAGAATCTGGGTTGACAGCATGCAAGGCAAGTGACCTTCGCACTGTAGCTACACTCCAGTAGCTATAGAAATACATTATAATCCCCCAAAGTGTGTAGTTTATTTGGAATTCATGTCAAATGGTATATAGTTCACGGATTTTTGTTCTAGTATTATTCAGAATATTCTCATGTTTTAAACCCTCTCTGGCTGCTCTATCCATCTCTCCTCATCCTCATACCCTTCACTGGAGCCACCGATGATTTTTTATCATCTCTATAGCTTTGCCTTTCCCAGAAAGTCAAACATTGAAATCACTGTGTAGCTTTTTCTTACCGGCTTCTTGCGCTAAGTAAGATGTACGCAAGTTTCCTTTATGCCTTTTCATGTCGGGATGGCTTACTTCTGTGCAAAGTATTTACTGAATATTATTTACCTTTCCTTCCCTTGAAAGACCTTGGAAAAACATCATGTTCTACTTTTTTCTTAAAAATCTCCATTGATGGACCGGAGCAATAACACAGGGGTAAGGCATTTTGCCTTGTACGCGATGACCCAGGACAGACTCAGGTTCAATCCTCAGCATACCATATGGTACTCCAAGCCTGCCAGGAGTGATTTCTGAGCACAGAGCCAGGAGTAACCCCTGAACACTGCTGGGTGTGGTCCCGCCAAAAATCTCCATTGATATCTACTTTTATGCTTTTATCAGGTTTCTCATGTGGAGTCTGGCTTTCTTATGTTCAGTTGTTAATTAAAAGGTGATGTGATTCACTAATCATCAGGTATACGCAAATCAAAACAACTATGAGGTACCAACTCATGCCACAGAGATTGGTGCACAGCACAAAGAATGGCAATAAGCAGTGCTGGCAGGGATGTGGTGAGAAAGGAACTCTTATTCTCTGCTGGTGGGAATATTATCAAGTCCAACCTTTATGGAAAGCGATATGGAGATTCCTCCAAAATCTGGAAATTGAGCTCCCATACAATCCAGCTATACCACTTCTAGGGATATATCCTGGGAACATAAAAATACAATACAAAAATCCCTTTCTCACACCTATATTTGTTGCAGTGCTATTTATAATAGCCAGATTCTGGAAACAACCAAGATGCCCTTCAACAAATGAATGGCTAAAGGAACTGTGGTACATATATACACAATGGAATATTATGCAGCCATCAGGAGAGATGAAGTCATGAAATTTTCCTATACATGGATGCACGTGGAATCTATTATGCTGAGTGATATAAGTCAGAGGGAGAGAGATAGACACAGAATAGTCTCATCTATGGGTTTTAAGAAAAATAAAAGACATTTTTGCAATAATTCTCAGAGACAAAGAGAAGAGGGCTGAAAGGTCCAGCTCACAACATAAAGCTCACCACAGAGTGATGAGTGCAGTTAGAGAAATAACTACATTGAAAACATCATAACATAGTGAATGAATGAGGAAAGTAGAAATTCTCCTGTCTAAAGTACAGGCGAGGGTGAGGTGGGGAGGAGAAAGATTTGTGACATTGATGATGGAAAATGATGGAAATGTTGCTCTGGTGAAGGGGGTGTTCTTTACATGACCGAAACCCAACTACAATCATATTTGTAATCATGCTGTTTAAATAAAGATATATATATTAAAAAAGGTGATGTGATTATTTTTGCTGTGGACTCAATGAACTTCTTTGCATCTGATTTTGGATTCCTGTTTTCATTTTTCATTCTGTTTTTCTATGGTCAGTGAGTGTTGCCTATATGATTTCCATTTTTACAAATTATTTATTAATATTATTCTCTGGATCCTGGTGTTTGAAAACAATCAGTGGGTGTTTGAAAGAAATGCTGATTATAAACTGTGTTTGTTGAGGTGTCCTGAGACAGCATTGAGAGAAAATGAGAAGAAATCGGGTGGGGGGAGGGGCCTGAGAGGATGAAGAGAGCGGATGTAGGTCTGATTCCTGTGATCAACTGAGGAAAAGAAGGAAGAAGACGAAGAAGAAGACGAAGAAGAAGAAGAAGACGAAGAAGAAGACGAAGAAGAAGAAGAAGAAGAAGAAGAAGAAGAAGAAGAAGAAGAAGAAGAAGAAGAAGAAGAAGAAGAAGAAGGAGGAGGAGGAGGAGGAGGAGAAGGAGAAGGAGGAGAAGGAGGAGGAGAAGGAGAAGAAGAAGGAGAAGGAGAAGAAGAAGAAGGAGGAGAAGGAGAAGAAGGAGAAGGAGGAGAAGAAGGAGGAGAAGAAGGAGAAGAAGAGGAGGAGGAAGAGGAGGAGGAAGACGGGGTAAATCAGTAATTCAGTCTTAAGACGTTTGGGGCATGTGAAAGGGAAATCCTTATGCCAGTATTAGATTATAGGAGTTCCCACCACTAGGAAATGATGCTTATGTTACACTATTTTTTTGTTTTTGTTTTTGTTTTTGGGTCACACCCGGCAGTGCTCAGGGGTTACTCCTTGCTCTATGCTCAGAAATCACTCCTGGCAGGCTCGGGGAACCATATGGGATGCCGGGATTCGAACCACCATCCTTCTGCATGCAAGGCAAACACCCTACGTCCATGCTATCTCTCAGGCCCGTACATTCAGTTTTGAATTGGAAACAACATGGAGGCATTTCATGGGCTACTGTAAAGATGGTCAATTGATTATGTTCTTTCACCTGGAAGTAGAAGGCACACATCTTCAGACCTCCCTGTTCTCTGTAACTTCCAGATCACAATTCGCTTGATGGCTCTGAACTGACACTGTTAGGGACATAAAGGTTTATATTGGTGGTATGTTTGGAGCATATATCAAATATCTTTGATTCAAGCAATGCTTTTGACCTTAGAACTTTGATGAGAAGTACATTGGATACCCAGTACTATACTTGTATTGATTCTACTTGTTAACTAGATTTCTTGTCTATCTTTTTTAAATTAAGGTAACATTTATCATAGGCAGTGAAATTCATGTAAGTTTATTTTCTCTAGTATCTTGGATCACTGTGCCTACCAGTGTTTTAAACTTCTGGTTCATAGAATATCTCTGGTTTACAAATGTAAAGAGGTTGAAGACTACCAGTATGTATGAATCTAGCACTTTAACCAGGATGTACAGCATATTCCTGATCAATGGGTAATCTGGAGCCTTTTAGCAAACACCACTAATATGATTTCCATATCCTATGATGCACATTATGATGTACATAATTTAAAGGGTGTATACTGTGTAGTCTATTTATACATTGGTTGGTGAGCAGCTGGATTATTTACACTTTTTAAATTTTGGGCCGCACCTGGTGACGCTCAGAAATCACTCCTGGTTTGGGGAACCATATGGGATGATGAGGGATTGAACCACTGTCTGTGCTGAGTCAGCTGTGTGCAAGGCAAACGCCATACTGCTGCACCATAGCTCCAGGTCCTATTTCCAATTTTTGACTTTTCTGTGTTCATCCATGATAGAGGCTGTGTTTGAACTCAGGGCTTATAAACCAACATTCCTTGGTGTATTAACAGTCATGCTCTTGGGTGAGTGGAGATGGGGAGAGAAGCTAAGGAGAACTGTGAGAATTGACTCAGGTGCCCATTTGGTAATCCTAGCCCTCTTGTGCTTGAGGAAAAGCAGGCAAGAGTGGAAAATGTCTCCCCAGCTGTTCCTGTCTCCCAGTAACTTTTTCCTAACCTTTTCCCCCATCTGCTGCAGCAGAAGGAAAACCCATTTGCTCAGTCTGATGGGTCCTTCTCTATCCCCTTCTACCTCCCTAATACTGTCCTCTGCGATATTCTGCTAAATTACAGTGATTCATTATTCCTATTAAAACAAACAATATCCTCAAATTACCCGGCAAACCAAACAATGGCGAACAGTAAATTCAAACGGTAAAACACGGGTCCGTGTTGGGTAAATGTTATTTTCCCGAACAAGAAAAGCTCTCGGCAAAGTGCTTAACTTGAATACAACAAAAGGCAATTTAATTTAGTAATGCAGCTAGGTGAAAAATGGAGACCTCGGGTTTAATAAGAAGGGGAAAAAGACACGCATACATCATCCAAAAGGATAATTATGAGAAACTATTTTGTGTGATCCAGCTACATCAAAGCTTCTAATGCTTTCTTACCGCTGTCAAAATAGGGAGATTTAAGGCTTTAAAAATGGGAATTTTGCAGACTTCATTGCCAAGAAAAAATGATTTGTCTCTTGATAAATTGCTATTGGGCTTTATACTTGGGGAAAAATACACTTACATTGAAATAAATGCTGAAGAATGGCTGCTGAATTTATATCAGACGCCTGATCTGTTACCGGATTGGTGGACAACCCATGGTCCCATTCTAAATGTCTCCTGGCATGCTGCAAGTGCCCCGGAAGGTAGGAGGAAGGCACCTGAGGCAGAGGGTCCAGTGAAGGGTGGGTTTAGACCCTAGTGAGTCTGTCAGAATCTGCTAGTGCATTGCTTAACCTTCACTGCACACACACTTACAGTTATCTTGGGATTTCACAATTCAAGACACACAATTCATTCCCCTCCCCAAGACAGACTAATGCCATTCATGAATTCCCAATAGTTCTATGAATGTTTGTGCATGCCCTTCTTAGCAGAGAAAGGGAATGGGAAGAGGAGAAAAGAGAAGGGCTTTGACCACCCCAAGAGCTTTGCTAGGTCAAAGACAATGATGAAGGAAGATTTTGGCAGCTCCCACCCAATGCCAGCACTACAGGGATGGATGGGTAGTAGAAGAGAGGGCGTGGTCAACAAGAAAGGGCGTCAATGCTCCAGTTTGAAGTCACCCATGCACTCTTCTACCTTTGGCTAAATAGATAAGTAAATAGATAAGACATTTCTCTGTGTGTAAAATGGCTGATATGAATAAGCAGCATTTTCCTTGCAAGTGTTTATGCAAAAGGGATTTAGTTCAGGCATGCTTTTTTTTTTTTACAAAATATTGCATTCTATAGTACAGATTAAGGGGGAATCAAGATACAGTAATTTTCTTTTCCCCTTTCCCTACCTTCTGGGTACCCCAACTTATTCCATACAATTCTAGGACTTCAGAATGTAGACTTGGAGCATCATGGAACTAGGAATCATCCAAAAACCCATCTGGGGCTTGTTTTGAGACAATTAGTTGGGTCTGTCACTGGATTTATGACATCTGGTGTCAACAGTGATGATGCTGGATGGCATTACCTTCTTCATGATGGGCATGGTGGTCGTGATGAGGATGCTGTTGCTGATGATGGTTGGGTTGGGAGGTGGTGGTGTTATTGGTGCCAGTGGCATTTTTTTTTCTTTTGCTTATTTTTGGGCCATACCCAAAAACCACTCAGCAATCACTCCTGGCAGGCTCAGGGGACTATAGAGGATGCCGGAGATCAACCCAGGTTGGCTGCATGCAAGTCAAACCTACTGTGCCAGATGCTGGTGGTAGTGATAATGATGTTGGTGGTGACGATGGTTATGAAGATGATGGTCATAATGGTTTATGCGGGTGTGTGAGATATTGTTGACCAGTGTCACTTTTCTTAAGCATGGATGTTGCCACTTACTAAGAGTAAATCCATTTTCCGAACTGAAATGAAAACGTACAATTGAGTTCTGAGAACTGGGAAGAAAATCCAAGTGAGATTTATCATCCAAATCTCTATCCTCAGAAATTTGGTCATGGGTGCTTTTGAAAGGCTGATTGATTCACATGTATCAATTTCATAATTCTAGTAAGTTCTAAAGGATATTCTTTTCCAAATAAAGCCAGACAAATAGCAAACTTTGGAAACTTCTATTCATTATTAAGACTTCTAGGGAGCCAAGAGATAGCACAATGGGTAAAGCATTTGCCTTGTACAGAGATGAGTCCAGATTGTTCCCTGGGTTTATGAGCACTGCTAGGAGTGATCTCTGAGCACAGAGTCAGGAACAAAACTTGAGCACAACTGGTGTGACCCACCCCCCCCAAACTCAAACACTCATCTTCAATAAAAATTTTATGTGCAAGCATTAACTAAATATTTTGAGGAGGGAAAGGGGCTTTTAGTGTTTGTTTTGTTCTAGTCTTTCTTGGTGCTCTAAAGGGCACTTTGATTTTCAAGCTGGAAATCTTTCTAAACGTGTCTGGATTAATTTCTCCAGCTATATACAATCCATTGAAGAAATTTCCATCCTCATTCTCTGTAGTTTACTGAGCTTTGTGGTTTACAGACTTCATGACATATTTCTTAGTTTGTAAGCAATGTTTACAGTAGACCTTACAGTTTATAAGTTACCCTTTCCAAGGTGCTTGATAGTTTACAAAGCCTTTTTTTATGGTTTACACATTCCTTTGTACAAGCCACTTTATCATTTCACAAGTATTTGGCATTTTTATAAAGCCCTCTTATCATTACAAAGCTCTTTGTAGCTTACCAAATGCCTTGCAATTTATAAAATGATTCCCAACCCATAACCACATTTAGTTGCAGCAGATTCGAGGGGCATAATTGCATCTTTCTGAGATGATTATCAGGATCCTGCTGGGCATGAGAGTCATCATTCAGAACTTGCCTTTCCCAAACGCAAACCGAGTGTCCTGTGGTCGCTTGTTGTTGCATGATTGATGAAGACAATTTGAGCTCTGACACGACACGACACAACTGGTGAAGGACTAGGAGTTTTAGTTGGGATCTGTGGGTTCTTCTTGGGAGGAAGCAATAAGAGCTCTCAGGGACATCAGCCAAAATGTGGGGCCATGTTTGATCATCCCAAATGGAGGAAGAGTTGAAACTCCTGTTAGGGAGCTTGTTAAAATCCTATAAAGCATATTACAGACTCGGCACAAATATTTTCCCAGTTCATAATGTGAGTGTCATTGTGAGTCAGAAGCTCTGGACTTCTTTTATAATAATAATAATAATAATAATAATTATTATTATTATTATTTTGTTTTGGGATCACACCCAGTGATGCTCAGGGGTTATTTCTGGCTATGTGCTCAAAAATTGCTCCTGGCTTGGAGGAACATATAGGACACAGGGGATCAAACCGAGGTCCTTCCTGGGTCAGTTGTGTGCAAGACAAACACCCTACCACTGCGCTTTCATTCCAGCCCCTGGACTTCTTTTATTTTTATTTTTTAACTTTATTTACTTATTTATTTACTTACTTATTGATTGATTGATTGATTGGTTTCTGGGCCACACCTAGTGGCGCTCAGGGGTTACTCCTAGCTTTGCACTCAGAAATCGCCCCTGGCAGGCTGGGGGACCATATGGAATGCCAAATATTGAACCAGGTCCCTCCCAGGTAGGCTGCATGCAAGGCAAATGTCCTACTGCTATGCTATCTCTCTGGCCCTGGACTTCCTTTATTTTAATTAATTAATTAATGGATTTAAATGTTTGGATTTGGGGACATACCCAGCTGTGCCCATGGGGCTATTTTTAGTTTTGCACTTGAATTTAGATAATTCAATTCAGAGAATTGAAGAGGTGTCAGGGGTCATGTGTCAGGGTTGGGAGGGGCTGGAGTCATAACACAGGGTATGGATACGGTATGGGTATTGTATGGATATGGGTATGGGTATGGTATAGATATAGGTATGATATGAATAGGGCATTTGCCTTGCATGCAGCTTACTTAGTTTCAATCCCTGTTATCCTATATGATCCCCCATGTGAGGAGAAATTTCAGAGTACAAAGCCAGGATTAACCCTTGAGTGACACCAGGTATAGCCCCAAAAACAAAAAGAAAGAAACAAACAAAAACTAGGGTTGGCTGGATGCAAGGAAAATACCTGTGTAGTCTCTCTTAGAAATATCTTGGCCTCAAGAGAGATTGGATTACCTATCTGACCCTTTATGTCCCTTGCCTAGAAGGGCATTTTGAGAAGCTAGTCCTAGCAAATAATCTCCTACTTGAAAACTCCACTAAAAAGTCTTAATTTTGATTTAAGCATGATGCCCACTTCTTATGGGGCTTAAGTTGAACACTGAGAGGAAAGTCACACAGCAAGAACCCCACACGCTCCTGGTGAAAGAGCCGCACAAAATCCTGAAGATGGAGCCTTTTCTATGTGTGACAACTACTAACAGTTCTCTCTCACCTGCATCCTTTCTGGGTGCTGACATTTCTCTCCTGACTAGCACTTCCAGGAGAACCAAAAATTATCATCGCATCACTCATTGGTCCCACTGGCAGCAGGTCCTGTGAAACGCAAGAGGAGATTTACGAAGAGAAGTCCAGCTTCTCAGCTCAAGATGCTGGAGCATAAATCCTCTCTGAGCACATTTCACATGCGCCACTGGACCTCTCGCAAATGAAAAGCCATATAGATCTTGCCCGAGCCTTACTGCCCTGCAGCTGCAGCTATCAGAGCCATAGGCAAGCTTGGTGTCTAGCCCGTGATGTATAACTGACCAGGGAGGTCGAGAAGCCCGGGTTTCAATGCCTTAGTCAACGGGCCTTCTCATATCCGGGGAGAAGCTCATTTTTACCTTGTCTGAAAAATGCTCAGCAGCAGGAAGCACTTTATCTGGGGACAGATGGCTGAGTTCAGCACCCAGCATTAAAGGTGAAAAATGATTTGTCTTGTAGAGGCCCCCTGAACCGCCAGATGCTCTCTGTTTCTTAGTTAACTGATTGCACATTTGCTTTGGGGATGACGCAGGGTTCCAAGGCTTCGTTGTTAGGCTATGTCTAGGACGTGGAACAGGATTCTTTGAGGCAGATCCTTCCATGGCTCCTGATGAAGACCAGATTTAGGTGCCTTAGTCTGGCCTTCACCAACTGATCCTTGTGTGATTACTGGAATTGTCTGTTTCTACCTCAATTGGTATATGCATTTTTACTCATGGGATGGAATTATCTTTGAATGGAGCACCTTAGATTGGTGTTGAGACCAGATGGTCCCACCCTCCAGGTATGATGTTTTCTTCAGATTAAAAACTCAAATGGTGGGGCGGAAGAGATAGCATAGAAGCAGAAGGACAGTGGTTTGAACCCTGGCATCCCATATGGTCCTTTGAGCCTGCCAGGAGCGATTTCTGAGCATAGATCCAGTAGTAACCCCTGAGCATTGCCAGGTGTGGACCCCCCCCCCCAAGACCCTCAGATGGTATTAGCCCCTTATCTGATGGGGACTGGGTGAATAGTTTCTCCCATTCTGCGGGTGGCTTTTGTATCCTATGCTCAGGGGTTACTCCTAGCTCTGCACTCCAGGCTTGGGGAACCATATGGGATACCAGGGATTGAACCGGAGTCCATCCTGGGTCAATTGCATGCAGGGCAAATGCCCTACCGCCATGTTACCACTCCGGCCTCGGAGAGTTCTTTATTATGCATTGGCTGGTGGTGCTCTGTTGACTAATTTCAGTACTTGGAGGTGACTCAGCAGTGTTTGGGGCCTCCATAGAAATGCCAGGGATTAAATCCAGACATTCAAAGCACATATAAGGGATGTGCTTTATATAGAGATAAGATACCCTTCATTCTATTTCAAGTAAGTTTGATGTCTTTTTCAAATCGCAAAACCTAGAAAATAGCAGGTGTTTGAAAGCCAAAGACTTGGGTCTTCATTGTGTTTCTGCCACTAATGACTGGCATTTGACCATGAAAAGAAAAGTTGTATTTTGGTAAGACTTGGTTAACTGGTCTCCAGAATATGATGATTTCCCTGGCGGTGAATGAAGAAATGAGGATGTCTTTAGCCGAGGGCATTAAAGGTATGTCCCTTTAGGTAGAAGCAGTTAGGAAGTGAATTGTTGACTTTATCTGACTCCAGTCTCCATTTCCAGCTATCTGATGTTCATGGCAGTCTCTAAAAAGATGGCAGGAATCAAGATGGTGATTGAATCAGGACTAGGATTTGCAATGTAACCAATGAATATAGATCCCCTACCTTCACTGAGCATGGTGGTGCCCAAACAGGAATCAAAGAATTTAGATCCCTTTCTTTTCAAATATTTTTTAGTCATGGCATCCTTGAACCTTCATGCAAGACCTTTTGCTCTGGAGATGAAAACACAGCAAGTATAAGTAATTTGCATCATGTCCCCTAGGTCGACACTTAAGGGGGAGTACAGAGCCCAAAATGCTGAGTATGGCAATTGAACCATCAAACTCTCCCCCATCCCCAGAGGGGAGCCTAACATTGCGTTGCTGAGGATTAACCAACCAGGTGCTGGATAGGAAAAGATCCAGACCCGGAGTCTGTGGGCCTCATTCTGGAGGCTTCCATGTCCCCTGAGCTCATGCTCCATTTCCTGAATTCTGATTTTACCTCCTGAGCAGGCGAGATGAGACGTATTCTAAATGCTTTGGGCATCTATTTATGTAAATTGTTATGGAGAGGCTCCGAAGACCAAGCAAGCCTGTTTTATTCCTCCCTCTATATCTGGTCCCTAGAGTGATTTCTGATCCAAACTCAGCACTGAATTCTGAGTGAAAGGGTGAATGACGAATGTGGGCAGATGAAACAAGCAACAGGAGTTGACTCCAGCTCTTACTTGACACAGAGTCAGCAGCAAATGGTCCAGCTCTCTGGGAGAGAAGACACAGAACTTTGGCAGCTCCCAGGAGAAACAATCAACCGAGTTGGGGGAGGAGCTGAATTTAGGGACATCTCAATACAAAGGCTCAGGAGGGGTGAACAAGGATGGGGGCCACAATTGTGGATAACCATGAGAGGTGGGGAGACCAGTTTTGCTATTGTTCTGACAGAAGGAAATATGAACAAGGTTTTATCAAACTCAGGGTTCACTTTCAGGCGGGGTGAGAGGGATTTGGAGGGAAGGTGGGTTGAGGAAAGATGAAGGATAAACCATCTGAAAGAGCTGGACTCCAGGGTCCAAAGAGATAGCACAGAATTAGTATGCTTGCCTTGCATACGGCCAACCTAGGTTCGATTCCCAGCATCCCATATGGTCCCCTGAGCCTGCCAGGAGTAACTTCTGAGTGCTGTTGGGTGTGACCCCCAATATCCCCCCCCAAATAAAGATCTGGACTCCATTGTGGGGAACCACAGATGCAATTTCTGTGCTTTCAAATCATGTTAGAAAATGTCCTCTGTGTGTGTGTGTGTGTGTGTGTGTGTGTGTGTGTGTGTGTGTACCCATCTGTGATTTTCTCTGGGGAAACAAGGGAGAAACAGGGTGGTATGTTAGGAGCAGACCTAGAACAAGGGCATTTGTGCCCCTGGATATTGGCTTGAGAGATGGGCTGAGGGCGAGGACCAAGGGAGATGCGTCACTTGATGTGTTGGAAGTTTGAAAGACTTGTGGGACGAGCAGAGAGTGGATGATGGGGAACAGAGTACAGGTTAAGGCCAGGCTCTGAGCTCCTACCTGCTGCTATGGGCTAGAAAGCTGGGGGTGGGGGGAAGAGAGGCATGCTAGGTGCTGGGAGCGGAGCCCTGCTGTCCCCCACTTCTATCCAGATCCCCCACTGTACTATAATCTGCAGGTTCCCGTGCTCCTGTGCCCTCACCGTGGAGGACAGACTCTGCCCCATGAGCCAGCAAAGCTTGGCGGCGCCATTTTTGCAGCTGCATCTTTGCTGGTTAATTTGTTTCTTTCCCCTCCAGCTGGAAGGCAAACTCGGCTGATGGAGCTTGTTCCCTGGGATGCGTTTTGGCTCATCTTCCTTACCAGTTTGGATGCAAAAGACCCTAAAGCTCTTTTGATACGGAGACAAGAAAGTGGATGGCTTGGGAGTAAGCCCTGTGGTAGCAGGTAGGACAGAGGGTGTGTCTGTGACCCCTGTGAGCAGGTCCCAGGAGCCTCTGTCTTGAGCACCACGTGGGGTCACCCCTGAGCACAGCCAGAAGTGGTCCCTAAATCTGAGCATTATAAAACCTACCACATCCAAAAAAAAATTGGGGCGGTGAAGGAAACCACTTCTCGAGCCTGGCATGGGCTAGTGATGGGCTCTCCTTGCCTTTGAAATACATTTATAGTACTGTGCATTCATTCATTCATTCATTCATTCATTCATCCATAAACACTCTCACTCACTTATTCATTCACCCTTTTCTCTCACTCACCTTCAGTGGGTTGGACTTCATCCCTGCATTGGAGAGGGACTGAAGGACAACTTTCTCTGGTTTACCAATTAAAGCCCTCATCTTTTCTGACAGCACTTTTAGACCAACCCATTTGGCATCCCCAGGCCCAGTCAAGGGGGCACCTGAATGTGAATCAGTTCTCTCTCTCTCTCTCTCTCTCTCTCTCTCTCTCTCTCTCTCTCTCACACACACACACACACACACACACATTAGTGGAGTGAATTCAGCAGTAATGGAGGCGAGTCGAGGTGCTGGGGCAGCCCGGTAGGAGCTTTACAGCAAAGAACCCCAAATCAGAGAGACTTCCCACATCCACTCAGCCCCTGGGAAGAGCACCCCACAGACTCACCTCTCACTGTTATCTCAAATGACCTGTGGACGGCCATGCAGAGAGGAACTTGGCGGTGTCTGACATATGTCACATGGAGAAATGCATTTCAAAATTGTTTTCAATGAACAAATTGACAACCATCGCCTTCCCTCACCTGGGCACACTCCTGGGAGGGGTGTGTGGGGAGGAGTGTGTGTATGTGGGGGGAGGGCCTTGGATTTGGCCAAAAGGATCTGAGAATGTGTTTCTAATCACCCACAAGAGGGTTCTCCTTCCTGACCCCATTTCCTCCTAAATCACTTCCTAGAGGTCAGAGAAGAGGTTGAGGTGCTGTTGGCCATGTGACAGGCTGAGGAGGTTTGAGGGGGTGTCAACATTTATAAATGGTCATGTTGGTCTTTAGAAAAAGACCCACAAAAATCTCCCACAAAATAGCATATTTTCCAATTTAAATGGATCATTGGCAATATTCTTGATGGGAGAGACAGAGAAAGGTGGAAGGGTCAAGAGAGAAAGGGGTTTGGGGCGAGGCTGTTGTGGGTATGAAGTGAGGACTGTGATCCATTCTATTCCTTCAGCCAAACAGAGTCCTCAGAGGGAAAATGACAGAAAATAAGAAGCAGGAACTTGAGCATGTGTTGCTGGGGTTCAAATCTGGAGTTGCCTACATGTATGAGTTGAGTTGCTTGTTTCTTTCTCAACTCTTCCTTCTTATAAAAACTTGGATAATGTAAGGATGAACATTCCAAGTAGGACTCTCAGCATGATGCCAATTAATGCTGTCAAGTATTTATATTGGGCCCATATATATTTCATATTTCATATATTTCAGTGACTTTAACAAGGCAGGGATATCCACCATCTTTGTAAAACATGATAGTTCACTATTGGTTCTTTCTACTGGGGATCAAATCCAGGGATTGGCAAATTCACAGGCTCTACCACTCAGTTATATCCCTGGCTTTTCTTTTTAGATTCTTTAAGATTTGGGGTACTGAGGTGCAAGAACAATAGTAGGACAAGGTGCTTGCCTTGCACATGGTTGACACAGCTTCAGTCTCTGGCACCCCAGGTGGTCCCCTGAGTAATGGTCCCTGAGTGCAGAGCCAGGAGTCAGCCCTGAACACTATTTCAGGTGACCCCCAAACAAAACAGAACGACCAAACACTCACAAAAAGATTTTGGGAACTGGAAACTATGTTGGAACAAAGGATTCTATTTCTTCATGATTTTTTAATATCCCTTTTAGCTGCTTTATTCTCTTCTCCTAGAAGATGGGCTTAACCCATCCATTATGCAGGCTCAAAATTGGAACCCAGTGCCAAGCTCTTAGGACCCATCCTGTTGCATTAAGCCCTTAAGATGGGCTTGGATGGCGGTGGATGGTGATGGGATGCATGGAGGTCTTTCTCCTCCAGTCCAGGACCACGTGGCTCTGCAAGCCACTTCAGTTGTTGGGGTGGCGGGGAGGAGAAAATCCACTCACAAACAGGCTTCAGGAAATATCAGCTTTATTCATCCTGGCCAACATGTGTGGCCTATAATCCTAAACCTATTTAAGCACGGTCTTGTTAACTTGCCCTGCGTCTAGCTACTTTCAGCCATCTCTCCTCCTGCTACCTTCTCCATTCTCCATCCAGGCAAAATTTCCCTTTGCCCCTTAGGCAAAACCTTTTATAACCTTCCCAAGACCCCTCCCAGAAATGGGAGGGTCTTTCTTGTAGGTAAGGTTACACAAAGAATAGGTGTAGGGTTACACCATCCCAAATTTCCAAAATAGATAATTTGATTGGTTCAGTCAAGGGTAGAAAACTCTACACCATAACCCCAACACAACTTCCAGGAAAAGATTCTGGGATTGTTTAAGGATAGAGTTATATCTGAGCTCAGAATCCTTACCACCCTCATCATCCAGATGAAGAACAGGGGGAGAACAATGTGATGTGTCATGCTGAGGTTTCAATCCAGATGTACACTTCTTTGTGTGTCCTTGAGAAAGCAAGCTAATTTTTTATGGCCTCAATGTCACAAGTATGAAAGGGAGGGCATAGAAATGCCAGCTCCATGGGCTCATTCTTCTGGCTCAGAGATATGGAAGCTGAATACCAAAAACACACCATTCTTTATGAGCATCTTATTTCTGTGAAAATGATCTTGCCGGGAAAGGCAACTTGATTGAATAAATGATAGCTCAATCCTTTGAGCTGTTACTGCCAAGAAACCCTCTGCATACCACAAGCCATTGGGTTCATTCTCCTGGGCAGGGATTAAAATGATATCCTGGGCTTCATTTGAGTTTCTTCTGGTGATGCTCAGGGTTACTCCTGGCTCTGCACTCAGAAATTGTTCCCAGCAGGCTAAGGGAACCATAAGGGATGCTGGGGATTGAACCCAAGTTGGCCACATGCAGGCAAATACCCTGCCTGCAATGTTATTACTCCAGTACAATTCTTTAGTTTTGTTTTGGGTCAAACTTGGCAGTGCTCACGGATCACCCCCCAAGAGCGTGGGGGGACCATCAGGGATATAGGGGATCGAAACAAACATCCTACCAACTGTCCTATTACATTTTCTTTTGTTTGTTTTGTTTTTGGAACACACCTGTCAGTACTCAGGAATTACTCCTACCTCTGTGCTCAGAAATCACTCCTGGGCCAGTGCAGTGGTGCAAGGGGTAAGGCATTTGACTTGCCCATGCTAGCCTAGGATGGACCATGGTTCGATCCCCCCCTGGCATCCCATCTGGTCTCTCAAGCCAGGAGCGATTTATGAGTGCATGGCCAGGAGTAATCCCTGAGTGTGACCGGGTGTGGCCCCAAAACCAAAATAAAAAGAATAAATCACCTTTGTCAGGCTCAGGGGACCATATGGGATACCAGGAATTGAACCCGGGTCTATTCCAGGTTAGCCACCTGCAAGGCAAACACCCTACCTCTGTGCTATCACTACGGCCCCTCATTTGAATTGTTGTTGTAGTTGTGAATGCTTTCCCCACTCTGAGGTTATCTGTGAGGCTGGGAAACAGCTTCAGAAGATCCCAAACTATACAGTCCAATACTACCAGCTTTCTTCTTTCCACTCTTGCAGAGGGCGGGCTTGTGTTTGTCTGAGGGGGAACATCAGACAGAATCCCGAGGTAGATCAGGGCGTGACTTCCAGCCGTCTTTCCTGTCTGTTTTTCCCCCATGACTTCTAGGGCACACAGATTCTTTCTGGCCCTCCCCCTGGTTCTGTGCCTATAAAACACATTTAATGGCTGAGTTTTCTTGAAGATAATCAGAGGTGGTATAATTTATGCCTCGAAATCAGATTGTAGCCAGATGTAATTTTGCTTCGAGTTGTGGCATTACAGTTAGAAATGACTCTGCGGACTGTGTGCTGTGGAATGAGCCATTCATTTAACAGCTGACTGAACAGTGACCCTGGAACAAAAATAACAATAATCAAAGAGAAAATTTAAGAAAAGAAACAAAACAACAAAGGTGGGATCAGGTGCGGGAGGAAGAAGACTTGGGCCCAGTGTCAGTGGGAGAGGGAAGTTGGGAGGCAAAGATGCAATGGCAGGAAGTTGGTGATTGACTCGTGATGATGATGGTGGTCCAGGGACCTTTGCATCTTTGCGGGAGTGAGGGGAGTTGTCTCCTGGACTTGGGAATCTCTCTCTCACCTTGTGGGGATTTCACTTTGGAGACTCCTTCCTCTTGGGTAGATGAGCAACAGACTTTTTTTTTTTTGCATGACTTCTAGAAACCAGATGTTTCTAGATGTTTCTTGTTCTTGGTGCATTTGTACAGAAGTCTGTGATGCTCAGGATAACCAGGTCACACCAGGAAGTGACAGGTTGGGGGCAGAAATGTTGTGGATGAAGTTCAAGGTCTTTCTAAGCATATATCTGATCATTTGAGATATCTCCCCAGCTTTTTAGTTTGAAATCAAATTACCATATTTTCTGGGGTATAAGACAACTTTTTTTAACCCATGAAAAACTTCTTAAAAGTCAGTGATCGTTGGGACCAAAGAGGTAGCGCTAGAGGTAATGTATCTGCCTTGCATGCACTAGCCTAGGACGGACCATGGTTCGATTCCCCAGTGTCCTATATGGTCCCCCCAAGCCAGGGGTGATTTCTGAGCACAAAGCCAGGAGTAACCACTGAGCATCAAATGGGTGTGGCTCAGACAAACAAACAAACAAACAAAAAGTCAAAGGTTGTCTTACACGCAGTTATACGGCATGCTGAAACTTACTCCAGTTTTAGGGATGAATGATCTGCCCCTTCTTACCGCCGCATCCCATCCAGCTGCTAGGCGTCATTACTCAGTTCTCTGCTTGTCCTGATTCATCTTTCAGGGCACACAGAGGAGCTGAGTAACCGAGTGCTACATCCCATCCAGCCCCCAGGTGTCATCACTGATATGCGGCTTTCTGGTGCTCAGTCTTCTTTTCAACTTTTATGAGACACAGACGAGGTGCCCTGTCTCCTTCTAGCTATCCTAGTAATCACTACATCCTAGCCAGCTGCTCTTCGAGGAGCCCCCTCTCCCTGCTCTCAATGTAGATCACAATTAAATAATCACAGTCACTCACTACAAATGACAAATGTAAAATGATTGTTGGCACTCCATAGTCTAGCTTTATTAAACATACTGTTAATCTTTGAGGGTTCTACTCTTTTTCTCTTATCTTTTTAAATTTCCATTTGGTGTGCTTTAAAAGAGAGGTGGTCTTATATAGCGTATATAGCCCAAACCCTATATTTTAACAGGAAAAGTAGGGGTTGTCTTATATGTTAGAAAACATGGTGCATGGATTTTTATTTTTGGCCACACCTGGTGGCGCTCAGTGATTACTCCTGGCTCTGTGGTCACAAATTGCCCCTGGCAGGCTTGGGGGACTGTATGGGATGCCAGGTCCATCCCAGGTTGGCCACATGCAAGGTAAACACCCTACCACTGTGTTATCACTCTGGCCCCCTATATGAAATTTTTAACTGATATTTAAGAGGAGAACATTCTGATTATTAATAAATTTGGGGGGGGCTGAGTGATAGCACTGTGAGTAGGGCATTTGCCTTGCACGCAGCTGATCTAGAATGGATGGTGGTTTGAATCCCAGCATCCCATATGGTCCCCTGTGCCTACCAGGAGCAATTTCTGAGTGCAGAGACAGGAGTAACCCCTGAGTGCTACTGGGTGTGACCCAAAAAAATGGGAGCTGAAGTGATAGAACAGTGAGTAGGGTATTTACCTTCCACGTGGCCAACCAGGGTTCAATCTCTGGCATCCCATAAGGTCTAACCCCAGAGCCTGCCAGGACAGTTCCTGAGTGCAGAGCCCCAGAGTAACCACTGAGCACCCCTAGATGTGGCCCAAAATACCTATAAAATTTTTTTGTCAATTTTTTTTTTGGTGAAAGATTGAGGTCTTATGTCAGGGGGCATATACCACCCCCTGCAATATTGGAGCAGCCTCTTCTGGAAGACTGCTGGAGTCTATATTTGGCCTTCACATAGAAGCAGACTCTGGAACCTAGTGCAGAAAAAGGAAACTTCTCAACTGACATCTAAGTCTGCTTCTGTGTGTGGGTTCTTACTTTTGCTGTGACTTTTGGGGGAGTCAGTCATCTCTTGGTCAGGAATAGCAGCTGGAATGAAATCTGGAGAGAATAGAAGACTCTTTTGCTTTTGAAGTAAATCTTTTCCTTTGTTTGCTGCAATCTACCCAGACATTTAGACTTGGCACCACCCCAAAGAAGAAATCCACTGGGATGCACCTGTGTGTGTGTGTGTGTGTGTTTGCATGTATACACACATGTTGCAAAGTCACCCATCTTTACCTGCTCCCACACCCCCTAGCAGCATTGGGGGGAATCATTAACGTTTGATGATTTTGTTTCCAGCCTTCCATCTCTTGTACTTTGAAATTGAAATCCCCGAGTCTGCCAGGGACCTTCCACTGACAGCTGACTTATTGAACTTTCCAGAGCGTCTGCAGCTCCGAAAGTCAATCTCTCCGCTTTGCTGCTTCCGAGGATGGCTGGGAAGGAGGCTGAGGTCTGTGGCCACAGACCTTCTCGCATCCACAGAGCCGCCTCGAGATGGCAAAATGCCACCCAGACAGGTACGTGAATTGACTGCTTCTAAGAGGGGTGCGTGTGGGGGTACCTCGAGGCTCTCTTCGTATCCCCCTTTTAAATCTTCGCTCTCCTAGATGAGTCCTTCTGAGGCACCTCTCTCTGCTCTTGTCCCTGCAGAGAAGGAATAGTTGCGACCTTGACATAAAATTTTATCAGCCCATAAAGGGGCTTTCCATCCTTATCCCAGATGAAATAAGAGTGCAAGGACTGGAGCCGGAGACATAGCACAGCGGTAGGGCATTTGCTTTGCATGTGGCTGACCTGGGACGGACCCGGGTTCGATTCCTGGCATCCCATATGGTCCCCTGTGCCTGCCAGGAACAATTTTTGAGTGGAGAGCCAGGAGTAACCCATGAGCGTTGCTGAGTGTGACCCCAAAACAACAAAACAAAACAAAAGAATGGAAGGGGGCCAGAGAGATGCTATGGAGGTATGCCTTGCATGCAGAAGGACAGTGGTTTGAATCCTGGCATTCCATATGGTCCCAAAATCCTACCAGGAATGATTTCTGAACGTAGAGCCGGGAGGAACCCCTGAATGCTGCCGAGTGTGACCCAAAAAACAAACACAAAAACAAAAACAAAGAGTGTACGGACTTAGCAGAGATCCTGGCTGGGAGCTGGGATGATGGATTAGCAGTGATCCTGATGAAACCCACAGGACAAATCAGTCTTCCCCAAACTTGTTCTTTTCTACTTTTATTTTATTTTTTAATTTTTAAACAATATATTTAAACATCGTGATTACAAGCCTGATTGTAGTTGAATTTCAGTCATAAAAAGAGCATTTCCCTTCACCAGTGGGACATTCCCACCACCAATGCCTTCCTTCATCTCCCTCCTTTCCCACACCCTGCCCAAATTTGTTTTTACCCTCTGCTGCAGCCTCTTCTGTTTCAAGAGTTTGTGGCTGCATTTATGTCCCACTCTCCTAAACGGCCACCTCCACCTGTCCCTCTTGAGCTGTACTGACTTTTCCCTGAGACTGCTTCAGCAACAATACTCAGGCTTGAAGCAATGTGGACCTTGATCTGGAAGACCTTTTCCAAGGTTCTGTTCTGATGCTTGTAGTTTTGTCTTTGAGTCTCCCTCTCCCAGCCCCCAGCAGTGGCACCAATGCCTCCACTTCCTTATAAAATATTCTGGATATTTTTACGGAGGGTAGAGCAAGAAAAAAAAAACACCCTGAAAAATATTTCCCTAGGGTACCCACCTGCATGTCTGGATGTGTTTTTGTGTGACTAGAGGGGCTGTGAATCAGAGATGGAGGACTCAGTAGAAGCTAGATTTTCTTCACCATTTTCATTCCCTTTCTATTTCTTTTGTTTTTGGGCCACATCCATTGACCCAGAAGTGCTCCAAGCTTAAACCTGACTATGCTCAGGGATCACTGTAGGGTTTAGGGGCTAATTTGTGGAGCCTGTGATGGGACCCAGGTTGAGTTTATCCTCCCCTGCACATTTCTTCTTCTTCTTCTTCTTCTTCTTCTTCTTCTTCTTCTTCTTCTTCTTCTTCTTCTTCTTCTTCTTCTTCTTCTTCTTCTTCTTCTTCTTCTTCTTCTTCTTCTTCTTCTTCTTCTTCTTTCTTCTTCTTCTCCTCCTCCTCCTCCTTCTTCTCCTCCTCCTCTTCTCCTCCTCCTCCTCCTTTTTCTTCTTCTCTTCTTCTTCTCTTCTTCTCTTCTCCTCCTCCTTTCTTCTTGTTCTTCTTGTTATTCTTCTTGTTCTTTCTTCTTCCTTCTTTTTCCTCCTCCTCCTCCTCCTCCTCCTCCTCCTTTTTCTATGTCTTCTTCTCCCCCCCCTCCTCCTCCGTCTACTCTTTTTTTCTCCTTCTCCTCCTCCTCCTTCTTCTCTTCCCCCCTCCTCTTTTTTTTGTTTTTGTTTTTGGGTAACACCTGGTGGTGCTCAAAGGTCCCTCCTAGCTCTACATTCAGAAATCGCTCCTAGCAGGCATGGGGAACTATATGGGATGCTGGAATTTGAACCACTGTCCATCCTAGATTTGCTGTGTGCAAGGCAAATGCCCTACCACTGTGCTATTTTACTGGCTCACATAATATTTCTTAAAGGACTTGTTTCTCTAGTTCTGTGCTAGTTCATTTAATACAGAGCAGCTGCGGGGCCGGGCGGTGGCGCTCGAGGTAAGGTGCCTGCCTTACCTGCGCTAGCCTAGGAGACGGACCGCGGTTCGATCCCCCGGCGTCCCATATGGTCCCCCAAGCCAGGAGCGACTTCTGAGCGCATAGCCAGGAGTAACCCCTGAGCGTCACCGGGTGTGGCCCAAAAACCAAAAAAAAAAAAAAAAAAAAAAAATACAGAGCAGCTGCACTCAACAGGCTCCACACACATTTTCACAGTTACAAGTTCATCGCCATAAGCATCCTTGTTTTTTTTCCATGTGTGTCAAAGACAAACCCCAGGTGGGCTCAAGGCTTTATTCCCGTGTTCCCTTTGGTTCGGTTCAGAGCTCACACTGCCCTCCTCTGTCTCACGACAGCCTGGCATCGATGCCCAAGTCAGAGCCTTCACGGGCACTGACTGACCAGATTTTATTTCCTCAGAAGAGTTTCCAATCCACCTCTCACGCTCTCCTCCAGCTTGGCTGCGGCCAAGTCTCTTTTTTTTGTTAGTAATGGAGGGATCATTCTCACCCCCCCCCCCTCCCTGCCTTCCCCTTGGCCTTGCCTACTGCAAAACCATCCAGGTCAGGGATCAAGACCAACTCCTCTTTGTGCTCTCACCCTACCCCCCTTTGATTCCCACTTGCTGGAGAAGGGCAAGCTGAAACTTGTGGGGGGCAGAGAGCACTGGCATGATGATTCTGCTAAAGCCAGGAGCTCAGAAGGATGGCTGAGTCTGTGAGAAGGAAGCCGGCTTTTCAGCAAACAATTCCCACTTTTTATCCAGGTGAGAGCTTGAGGTCAGCACCGAGTATTCGGGGGGAGGGGGGGGGCAAAGCTGGGGCTTCTTGAAGACAGTAAATAACAAGGATGGAAGAGGAGAGGTTAGAGGAAGGTGACAAAGTAGAGCCCCCTTTCTGCCATCACCGCACCCCCAATTCTGCTCAAACAGTATACATAAAGACTGCCTCATTGGCCTAGAAAAGCCAGGTAAGCACAGATGACTTCTTCTTGCCCAATACAGAACTGGACTCGCTAGGCTTGTCTTTACAACTGATCCATGAGACCCTGGGGGTCGAGGCTGTATTTCATTCCGATTAATTTTATTTCTCTCCTTCTCGGTGCTCGACAGGAGAGGCCAGTCTCATGCAGTCTCCGCCAGGATGCGGCATTTCCTCCGTGAAACTCCGTGCATTTTTCTCACTGGCCTCTTCAACCTGCCTGCCTGGCTCTACCTCGGAGCATGCATATTCCCAGGGCTGAAATTAAGTCGCTGGGCTTTGACACACATCTCCAAATCCGAACCGAGAACCTCTAGGGAGGCATGTCCTCAAAATTATTAGCCTTTCAAGCAAATTCATATTTGAATCTGCGCATCTCTGTTTCCCTGCTATTATAGCCCGGGTTTCCAAAACCACCAGCGAGGTTCCATCTTCTCTCCCAGTTCCTCTGTGTTTTAGGGTGACCCAGGGCAGAGGGAGGGGGTTCCTTTAGGACCCTGACCATCTTTCCCTTTGTCAGAAAATTCAGTGCACCCCCCCTTCCCTGGAAACAAAATATTCTTATTTCTTCCTTTTTTTTTTTTTAATTTTCTTTTTTCTTTTTTTCTGGGGATCCAGGCTAGGAACTGGCCACAGCCTGCAGTGTTTGGACAATTCTTCCCCGAAAATCACATTCCATTCGAGATATTTACAATGGCAGAGATAATGGGTTATTGATGAACCAATCAGCGGGGATGGCCCCTGGTGTCTGAGCTCTTGGCCACTGGCTTGTCTGGGATAAGAAACTATTGCTGAGATCAGCAAGCAGCTGGAAAAGATCTAAATCATGACCATCACTTCCTGCCACACCAGTGATCTTAGTGAAAGGCTCTCCCACTTGCCAATGCCTCTGATGCGGGGGGGGGGGGGGGGCGGGGGGGAAGCATCTTATTCAATTTATTCTTAATGGAAGACTCAGAGCTTTGGAACCAGAGGATGATCCTGACTCCTCCCCCTTCCTCCCAAGCCTGGGGAGCGCCCCCCCCCCCGCATATATAATTTCAACATTCCTGAGCTTCCAGCTGCCTCATCTCTGAAATCATAATCCTGCTGCTGGCTTTGCTGCATTGCTGTAAATAAATGGAGAAAATGATAAATACAGAGCCTCTCATAGTTGCCAAGCACTTGTACAGCCGACGAACCTGATGCTTCTAAGTCTCACAAGCACACTCAGCGGTATTGATCCCTTCGCCCATTTGCTTATGTTAATATCGCAGGGTTCAGACGGTCTGTCTCCCCCCCTACACGTTTTAAGGTTGAGAAAAACATATTCAAGAGGTCATGGGATCGATCCTTGGGCAGCTTCCTTTGGTACTTAGGATAAAATCTAAACGACCTATATTAGTCTTCAAGGACCCAATTGAATCGCTTTCTATGTATCTCCTTAAGTGTGAGTGCTTGGGAAAAAAATGGTCTCGATTTTCTATTGTCCCTGGTCCAGAGGTCCTTCAGCATATAGGCTAATGGTCCCCATTACCACCATGTTTCTCGGAGCGTGGCTTTGGGACTTGCTCGGGAACAGATGGATGACAGTTCTTTGTGTTTGTTTGTTTTTGTTTGTGTATTTGTACTGCAAGAGGCTTTTGAGCTTTCCTGCAGACTGTTTCTTTGCTAGGGGTCTTTGTCAGTAGTGCCTAGTCTGTTCTGGGTCAATTGGAACAGAACCTGATGCTTATCCGGAGCTGAATTGCAGAGGCCCAAAGTGTTAGACAGTGTTAGAAATCACTGGGGTGGCAGGTTCGAAATAGTGTTGCAAACCACTGCAGTGTCAGGTTCTGAAGCAGTTTTGCAAAACACCGTAGTGGAAGGTTCTGATCTTGTGTTGTAAACCTTTGTTAGGGAGGTTCGGAAACTGTTGCAAACCACTGCAGTGGTTGGTTCTGATACCATTTTGCGAACCACTACAGTAGAAGGTTCTGACACAATTTGTGCAATCACCTCAGTGGGAGGTTCTGATACGGTTTTGCAAACTCCTACAATAGAAGCTTCTGGTATAACGCTTCAATCCACTACAAGGGAAAGGTGAAGCAGAAGCCTCAAGCCCCAAACAATTACAAGCTACTATTATCAGTTATCATCAGGATTATTTTGCTAGTGAGATGCGTGGAAACAGGTTGGGTGGCTGGAGGCTTTACTCTGTTCTTAGCATTTCACAAGATCTCTCACTACACAATGAGCCCATCAGCTTGGATGACCGAATCCAGGTCAGAATATACTTTCAGACAGGGCAGGAGTGGTGGTGCAGTGGTAGGACGTTTGCCTGGTAAACAGCTGACCCAGGACAGATCCAGGTTTGATCCTGCAGCGTCCCATATGGTCCCCCAAGTCAGGAGCGATTTCTGAGCGCAAAGCCAGGCGTAACCCCCGAGCATCACCGGCTGTGTCCCCAAAACAAAACAAACAAACAAACAAAAAAATAATATACTCTCAGAGCAGAAGTGAGGAATAGATGGAAATGAAAACAGTCAATGCGTTAGAACTGGGATTGCAGGCTTTACTCTTTCCTACCTGTTTTCTGTGCCCCAATCTTTTTATTGAAAGGTGAATGACATATCTTTCCTGGAAAAACTGATCTGAAATGCATAAATCCCTGATCATGTTTAGCAAGCATTCTTTTTTTTTTTTTTTTTTTTTTAAATCAGTTTATACTCAAGCAAGCAACTTTACACGTCTCCCAGTCAGCTTGGAGATGAGGGAAAAACAGCTCCAGGTTTTATGGGGGAGCTGAAATCTTTTTTGGGGGGAAAAAGAAGAGGGATCTGAGACTAGAACAGAAACATTTCTTAAGGTCCACTCCGTGGGGCCTTGCCCTACATGGGGGTACCTGGGAGGAGGAAATACTGACCCCTGTTATCGGTTACTGATGCAATAAAGGACTGACAGCTTGAGGTCTACTGGATTTATTCCCAGGGAAAGGCAAAAACGCCTGGAGAAGTCAGTTCCATCTTTCTACGGGAAAAGTATTTCATCTTGGGTCATTAGTCACCAAGCTCCAGGATCACATTGCTTTGTCGCATTTTGGGAATCTTGCTTTGAGTTTTATTGCCCCACAGAGGGGCAAAGACCAGGAGGCAAGACTTCCAGTGTTCCAAGAAGAATTTTGATGCAACGCCCACTCATACAGGAGCCCCGAGTGCAGCTGGGGGTGGGTGGGGGAGAGATCAGGAGCGGAGGATGCCAAAGTCAATGTGAAAATTTAGTCTTGTTGCTGTAGGGCCAGTGAAACAGGTAATAAAAATAGACTCCCCCTCTCTCCACCCCCTAACCCCCCTGCACGGCTTCGATAGCTTTCAGAGGACTGAGAGGAGCAGAGAAAGAATAAAACAAATCACATAATGGATTCTGCTCACTGCTCTGCTTGTGGAGTTTGAGCTCAGATGACCCCAAGTTTTTAGTGAGAGAAAGACAGATTGAGCTGTGGCCATCCTACAGCCACGGTTTTCTCAACTCGGAGCCCGAAAGTGGTTTTCTGCAGCATATTGCTAAGAATGTCAGAGGGAATCGCGGTAATAGAGTTCGGTGTAGAAATAAGTCATGAAAACATTGCCTTGTTTCATCCTTCACGCGGAGAGTCATTTGTACACTTGTGTATTAAAGGCCCTGAAAAGTTCTGGAAAGGAATTAAATATCCATTCATCTTTCTTTTCTTTCTAATTGTAATTTCTATGTAAAGTTATTTTTACTAAGGGGTATTCTTTCCTTCCTTCTTTCCTTCCTTTCCCCCCTCTTTCTTTCCCCTGCATTGACCGTTTCTTTCTTTCTTTCTTTCTTTCTTTCTTTCTTTCTTTCTTTCTTTCTTTCTTTCTTTCTTTCTTTCTTTCTTTCTTTCTTTCTTTCTTTCTTTCTTTCTTTCTTTCTTTCTTTCTTTCTTTCTTTCTTTCTTTCTTTCTTTCTTTTTCTTTCTTTCTTTCTTTCTTTCTTTCTTTCTTTCTTTCTTTCTTTCTTTCTTTCTTTCTTTCTTTCTTTCTTTCTTTCTTTCTTTCTTTCTTTCTTTCTTTCTTTCTTTCTTTCTTTCTTTCTTTCTTTCTTTCTTTCTTTCTTTCTTTCTTTCTTTCTTTCTTTCTTTCTTTCTTTCTTTCTTTCTTTCTTTCTTTCTTTCTTTCTTTCTTTCTTTCTATCTTTCTTTTTCTTTCTTTCTCTCTTTCTTTCTCTCTCTTTCTATCTTTCTTTCTCTTTCTTTCGTTCTTTCTTCTTTCTATCTTTCTTTTTCTTTCTTTCTCTCTTTCTCTCTCTCTTTCTTTCTTTCTTTCTTTCTTTCTTTCTTTCTTTCTTTCTTTCTTTCTTTCTTTCGTCTTTCTTTGTTTCTTTCTTTGTTTCTTTGTTTGTTTGTTTCTTTCTTTCTCTTTCTTTCTTTTTTCCTTCCTTCCTTCCTTCCTTCCTTCCTTCCTTCCTTCCTTCCTTCTTTCCTTCTTTCTTTCTTTCTTTCTTTCTTTCTTTCTTTCTTTCTTTCTTTCTTTCTTTCTTTCTTTCTTTCTTTCTTTCTTTCTTTCTTTCTTTCTTTCTTTCTTTCTTTCTTTCTTTCTTTCTTTCTTTCTTTCTTTCTTTCTTTCTTTCTGTACTCTCTCACCATTGTATTGGTCAACATGAACCACAATGCTACCAACTTTAAAGCTCCAGGGGAAAGAGAACAATGATTCATAACAATATCTGCCAAAGACTCTGGGAGAGAATGAGTGGCTGATGCTTATTTGCCGTTCTGAGCTGGTTGAGCTCCATCACCTTCCCTGAACTGACATTGCCAGTGTGTCTGCATGCATAAGAACAAGCATCATGGGGACAAGGGAAGTTTGTTTGTATCACCTCTAGAAATAAATGGAGTACTGAAATGCAACTTAACATCTGCAGACTGTCTCCTCTCATCTGATTTTCTTACAATTGTCCAAGACATGGCTGGGTAGGTAATGCCCAGAGAAAGGCTATCTGGATGGTTCCCTTTCTCTTTTCTTGGAATCAATGGAATAGTAACATTTTAAGCAATACACACACACACACACACACACACACACACACACACACACACACACACACACACACATATATATATATATACATATATGCTGTGATGTGAGTTGTGTACACAAAGTGTGTCTGTATCTCTGCTCAACCACACATATTATCAGTCAGGACTTTCCAGAGTAAAAGAACCATTATTATCTCTATCTTTCTCTCTTTGTTACCTTGTTATCAAATTTCTATGAATCTTATCTACCAATCCATCTTGTTTAACCCATTCATCTATCTTATCTATCTAGGTGACAACCAGTCAATTTATGACTGATCATTATACTTCTCAGTTTGGGATCAAGGACCTGAGAATGAGGTTGAACCAATGGTGAAAACACAGAAATTCCTTTCCAAGAGCAGGAAAATAATGTGATGAGCTTAATCCTCAAGGCAGAAAGAAGGGGTGGATTTCCTCTTCATCCACCTTCCATTCTGTTTAAGTCCTCAACAGATTAGAAACTGTCACATGTGGTGTGGGGTGGAGTGCAGGTATTTACTTGACTGATTGTAGACTGATATAGAATTGATTTCTATATCACAGAGTGACCATCTTCCTCACATAAACCCCAATGTCACTGAATAATAACTGAATCAGAGCACCCCATGGTCCAGTGAAGTGGACACAGAGAAGTGAGACAGCAGAGAAAAGATTATTCCATCATTCTACAGATAACTCTGATGTATAGAACTGAAGAGCAGAGAAGCAGAGTTCATGAAATTCATGAAATTTTCCAGTGATCATAATAACAAGTTTATTACAGCTTGGTGGGGTGGGGGACCCAAGTATGAAATCTTTCTGGTTGCCCCTTGAGATAGTTCTGGTATCTCCCAAACAGTGAGATCTGGCCAGAGTCATTCGATGCTAGCTAGAGAGGAGCTAATGCCATCATCACAGAGCATTCATAGTCAATTATTGCAATTACTGGGAGCCACTCTGCTGTCATATTTCATTTAGCACCAAGCTGCACGAGAGAGGCAAGTGGCACCAAGGGTCTTGGGCCCACTGTCGCTGGCCTTGCTGGATCAGGCATCTAAAAAGAAGAATGCCAACACTAATAAACAGTTTCCACAGAAGCCATTAAGTCGGGTGACATGTTCACTTAAGGTGACATATATTGATCATGTAAAACATGCACACAGTATAATATGATTAAGCAGACTCAACCAGTGCCAGAAAAAAAGACTCAGCTAAAGCATGTGTATAGGTTGGACAGAAAGAGGAACCATGAACTGTGGTTGGGATCATATTATTCAGGGTAGGAATGATATGCACCATCTTTATCAGTAATTAGCCATGTATAGAGTTGTTATTTATCCCCCCATTCAGCTATCATCTATCTGCTCACCCATACATTTATCTTTTCTCTTATTCAGCCATTATTTATTTATTCATCCATCTGCCCACCTATCCATCGCTTCTCTCATCCATCCATTTATCTATTCATTATGCAGCTGTCCATTGTCCATCCATCCACCCACCCTCCCACCCACCTACCCATCCATCCATCACCTCCCTACTTATCTACCCATGTACATCTATTCACTTATCCTTCTCTCTATTCATCTATTGATAAATATCAATAGACACTTATCAAGTATCTACCATGTGAGGGGTATTGTGGTAAATACAGGGGTAAAATGAATAAATCACAGTTATCCTAATTTCTTTTTTTTTTTTTGAAAATTTTGTGTGTTTTTTTTTTTTTAATTTGTGGTAGAGGGCGCAGAAGCCACCTTGGGCTATGCAGTTTCCAGCTGCCTGAGACTGGATTTCATCAGCATTCCTGCCGGTGATCCTGCCTGCTTCAGAGGTTGGTCAGGACGTACACACACTGATTCCTGCTGGTTTCTGCTAGGTGTCAGAAGGGCACAGAAGCCATCTTGGGCCATACTGCTTCCAGCCACCTGAGACTGGATTTCATCAGCATTCCTGCAGGCAATCCTGCCTACTACAGAGAGTTCTTGGCTGGCTCCGCCCTCCTGCTGTGCCTTGGATGACCCTGAGGACTTGAAGGGAACTCTTTGCTTTGCTTGTCTGTCTTCCATGAATACTTGAAGCTCTACTCAGAGGACCAGAAAGTGCACCCCCCAAAAAACCTGTCATCTAGAGGCTGCAGAACTATGCATTCTTTCTAACCAACGAACCCCATCACAACACGCAGGAAAAAACACACTACAAGGGTGACAATGGGGAAAACTCGCAGGCAAACACCATGCACAGAGAATGAAGACGATAGCTCGGATGACCTAAAAAATTCCAACCATCTGATTAACCTCTCAGATAAGGAACTTAAAATAGCAATATGGAAGATGTTTGTAGAACTCAAAGAAAGCATAGATCGATCTGAACAGAACACAAAGACAGAAATCAGAAAACTTCAAACTAAAATAACAGATCTGAAAAACACGGTAGCTCAACTGAAAACTTCAATGGATGGCCTCACCAGCAGCTGAGGAGAGAATCAGAGTACTGGAAGATGAGATGCAGAAAAACTCAACACAGCAGAAGAAATTGGAAAAGAACCTTAAGACAAATGATCAGGCAATGGAAAAAGTACTCAAGAAATGCGAACAGATGAAAATAGAAGTCTTTGATAAACTCAACAGAAACAACATAAGAATCATTGGAGTCCCAGAGACCCAGATAAGAGATGTCCAGGAAGAATCAACTGTCAAAGACATCATCAAAGAGATACTCCCAGAGTTAAAGACTACATGCAATAAAACCCTGCATGCCTGAAGAGTACCAGCTAAAAGAGACCCAAAGAAAAACACCCCAAGACACATCCTCATTACAATGACAAATCCTGCAGATAGAGATAGAATACTGAAAGCAGCAAGATCAAAAAGGGAAATTACATTCAAAGGAGCATCCCTAAGACTTACAGCAGACATGTCACAAGAAACTCTCAAGACCAGAAGACAGTGGTGGGATATTTTGACAAGACTGAATGAAATGAATGCCTCACCGAGAAAACTGCACTCAGCCTGACTCACATTCAGGTTTGAAGGAAGAATGCATAGCTTCATGGATAAACAACAGCTCAGAAACATCACAGATAAAAAACCAGCCTTAAAGGAAAAACTGACAGGTCTACTCTAAGACAAGAGAGACCAACAATCACAGCAAACTGATCTACAAAGATGACATTAAATCCTATGACAATCGTCTTCCTCAATGTCAATGGACTAAATTCACCAGTTAAAAGACATAGAGTGGCAAAATGGGTCAAAAGATGAATCCAACCTTCTGCTGCCTACAAGAAACACACCTGAATAGTCAGAAAAAAATATAGACTCAAAATCAAAGGCTGGAGGAAAATCATTCAAGCAAACAACACCCTCAAAAAAGCTGGGGTGGCCCTATTAATTCTGATGACACCAACTTTATACTCAGAAAAGTGGTAAGGGACAAAGATGGACACTATGTAATAATCAAGGGATATGTGCAACAGGAAGAAATCAGACTATTAAACATATATGCACCCAATGAGAGACCAGCAGATTATCTTATACAGTTACTGACAAATCTGAAAGAAGATATTAATAATAACACAATAATTGTGGGAGACCTCAACACGGCCCTATCAACACTTGATAGGTCAACCAGATTGAAACCCAACATAAACATACTAGCCCTGAAAAGAGTAATGGAAGAAAGAGGACTAGTAGATATATATAGGACACTCCATCCCAAAAAACATGGATACACATTCTTCTCCAATGTACACGGGAAATTCTCCAGGATAGACTATATGCTGACACATAAAACATACCTCCATAGAATCAAGAGGATAGAAATCTTGCAGGCTACTTTTGCTGACCACAAGGCTCTGAAATTAGATGTGAACTACAAAGGCACACAAAAGAAAAACTTTAACAATTGGAAACTAAGCACCCTGCTACTGAACAACTAGTGGGTCCGAGATGAAATCAAAGAGGAAATCAAAACTTTCCTGGAAACAAATGATAATGAAGACACAAACTGCCAGAATCTATGGGACACAGCAAAAGTGGCCCTGGGAGGAAAATTTATAACTCTACAAGCACACATCAGGAAGGAAGAAGGGGCATACCTGAATAACTTAATGACGCAGCTCAAAAAATTAGAAAATGACCAACAAAAGGAACCAAAGGAACCAAAAAATAGGAAGACAGAGGAAATTACAAAGCTGAAAGCAGAACTCAATGAAGTGGAAAACCAAAAAACAATCCGAAAGATCAATGAGAGCAGAAGTTGGTTCTTTGAAAAAATAAACAAGATTGATAGACCATTGGCAAAACTCACAAAGAGAGAGAGAAACCTGATAACCCGTGTTAGAAATGAAGAGGGGGAAATCACGACAGATATTGCAGAGATCCAAAGGGTAATCAGAGACTACATTGAGAAACTTTATGCTATTAAACATGAGAACCTAGAAGAAATGGAAAAATTCTTGGATACTTATAACCTTCCACAGTTAAGTAAGGAAGATGTAGCATATCTAAACACCCCCATCACTACTGAGAAAATTGAAACTGTAATCAAACATCTGCCCCCCCAAAAAAGACCAGGCTCAGATGGCTTTCCTAATGAATTCTTTCAAATCTTTCAAGAGGAGCTACTGCCAATCCTAGCTAGGCTCTTCTATGAAATTGAAAATAAATGGGAACTCTCCCAAACAGCTTTTATGTAGCCAACATCACCTTGATACCAAAACCAGACAGAGATGCTGCCAAAAAAGAAAATTACAGACCAATATCCCTGATGAATGCAGATGCAAAGATCTTCAACAAAATCCTGGCAAATAGGATCCAATGTATCATCAAGAAGATTATACACTATGACCAAGTAGGTTTCATTCCAGGAATGCAAGGATGGTTTAATATCTGTAAATCTATCAACATCATACACAACATCAACAAGAAGAAAAATAAAAATCACATGATCATATCAATAGACGCAAAGAAAGCATTGATAATGTCCAACACCCATTCTTGATCAAAACTGTCAGGAAGACGGGAATGAAAGGAACCTTTCTCAATCTAGTTGAAGCCATCTACCACAAGCCAATGGCAACTATTATCCTCAATGGAGAAAAACTAAAAGCCTTTTCTCTAAATTCTGGTACAAGACAAGGCTGTCCTCTCTCATCACTCCTCTTCAACATAGTACTAGAAGTGCTTGCTATATCGATCAGGCAGGAAAAATATATCAAGGGAATCCAGATAGGAAAGGAAGAAGTCAAGCTCTCATTGTTTGCAGGTGACATGATATTCTACTTAGAAAACCCTAAAGACTCTACCAAAAGGCTTCTAGAAACAATAGACTCATATAGCAAGGTGGCAGACTACAAAATTAACACACAGAAATCAATGGCCTTTTTATACACTAGTAATGATAGGGAAGAGAAGGACGTCAAGAAAGCAGTCCGATTCACATTAGTGCCACACAAAATCAAATATCTTGGAGTCAACTTGACCAAAGATGTGAAGGACCTATACAAAGAAAACTATAAAGCTCTGCTCCAAGAAATATGAGAGGACACGTGGAAATGGAAACACATACCATGCTCATGGATTGGCAGGATTAACATCATTAAAATGGCTATACTCCCCAAAGCATTATACAGATTTAATGCGATCCCCTTAAAAATACCCATGACATTCTTCAAAGAAGTGGATCAAACACTTATGAAGTTCATCTGGAACAATAAACATCCTCGAATAGCTAAAGCACTCCTAGGGAAAAGGAAAATGGGAGGCATTACTTTCCCCAACTTTAAACTGTAGTACAAAGCAATAGTTATCAAAACAGCATGTTATTGGAATAAAGACAGACCCTCAGATCAGTGGAATAGGCTTGAGTTCTCAGACAATGTTCCCCAGACATACAATCACCTAATTTATGACAAAGGAGCAAGAAATCCTAAGTGGATCAGGGAAAACCTCTTCAACAAGTGGTTCTGGCAGAACTGGTTAGCCACTTGCAAAAAATCGAACATAGGCCCCCAGTTAACATCATGTATGAAGGTAAAATCCAAATGGATTAAAGACCTTGATATCAGACCTGATACCAATAAGGTATATAGAACAACACATCAGTAAAAACACTCCATGACATTGAGACTAAAGGCATCTTCAAGGAGGAAACTGCACTTTCCAAACAAGTGGAAGCTAGATCAACAGATGGGAATACATTAAGCTGAGAAGCTTCTGCACCTTAAAATAAATAGTGCCCAGGATACAAGAGCCACCCACTGAGTGGGAGAAACTATTCACCCAATACCCATCAGATAAGAGGCTAATATTCAAAATATACAGGGCACTGACAGAACTTTATAAAAAAAATCTAATCCCATCAAAAAATGGGGAGAAGAAATGAACAGACACTTTGATAAAAAAGAAATACAAATGGCCAAAAGGCACATGAAAAAATGCTCCTCATCACTAGTCATCAGGGAGATGCAAATCAAAACAACAATGAGATACCATCTCACACCACAGAGATTGGCATACATCACAAAGAATGAGAATAATCAGTGCTGGTGGGGATGTGGAGAGTAAGGAACTCTTATCCACTGCTAGTGTGAATGTCGTCTAGTCCAGCCTCTATGGAAAGCGATATGGAGATTCCTCCAAATCTGGAAATTGAACTCCCATTTGGCCCAGCTATTCCACTCCTAGGGATATACCCTAAGAACACAAGAATACAATACAAAAACCCCTTCCTCACACCTATATTTATTACATCACTATTCACAATAACCAGGCTCTGGAAACAACCAAGATGCCCTTCAACAGATGAATGGCTAAAGAAATTGTGGTACATATACACAATGGAATATTATGCAGCCATCAGGAGAGATGAAGTCATGAAATTTTCCTATACATGGATGTACATGGAATCTATCATGCTGAGTGAAATAAGTCAGAGGGAGAGAGAGAGACGCAGAATAGTCTCACTCATCTATGGTTTTTAAGAAAAATAAAAGTCATTTTTGCAACAATCCTCAGAGACAATGAGAGGAGGGCTGGAACTTCCAGCTCACTTCATGAAGCTCACCACAAAGAGTGGTGAGTGCAGTTATAGAAATAACTACACAGAGAACTACCATAATCATGTGAATGAATGAGGGAACTGGAAAGCCCGCCTGGAGTACAGGTGGGGGTGGGGTGGAGTGGAGGGAGATTTGGGACATTGGTGGTGGGAATGTTGCACTGGTGAAATGGTGTGTTCTTTACATGACTGAAACCTAATCACAGTCATATTTGTAATCAATATGTTAAAATAAAGAAAAAATCTGATATATAAATAAATTTTTAATAGGATCTGGAAAAAAAATTTGTGGTAGAGTGAATGGTTCATATACCTGTGAAGTTTCCAGTATGAATCACCAAACGAAATAGATGCTTTTTAGGTTACAAAGAAAAATCTCAGGAAGAAATTTGATAAGAAAAGGGAACCATGGAGTGAGTCATCATACTAGCTGCTACTCATTGTTTATGGAACAACAGATGTTTTGTGAGCCCCCAAATTCATATTCATCTGAAAATATAGCTTCATTTGGAACAGGTTCTTGGCTGATGTAATTAGAGAGATTTTTAAGATGAAATTTTTTTATATTTAAGGAGAATCCTGAGTCAGAGGTGGCAAGAAATTAGAGTCCAGGGACAGACTGTAGATATAAGAGAAAAAGATCATGTGCAAGTAACAAAAATAAGATAGAAGTGATACTGCTTTATGCCAAGAAATGTCTAGAGAAGCCCCTAAGCTAGAAAAGGCTATGAAGTCTCATCCCTTGGGGGTTTTGAAACAGCTCTGTCTTCTGGCACATTGGTCTCATGTGCATGCATCCCGGTAGGAAGTGAGAAGATATTTCAGCATCCCTGGAAAACTAATGCACCTACCAAATGATAAAGTCTTAAAGATTGGTGCTCAGAGCCATTTCTAGAAAACTATGGGCCCAGTCTCTGCCTTGGAAAAACTCAGATAGTTGTTGAACGACAGGCATCCAATAGTTGTTCCACATCTTCAAGTTCTCTGGTCAAAGTTGGTCTACTAAATTGCTTTGAGGATCAGATGGAATATTACTGTGACTGGAAGTTAATAGTGACTAATAAATATTGGTTTTTAAGCTCAAAACAATGAAGTTAACCCCATTGGGAGAGAGATAGAGAGATAGAGAGAGATTGCTCAAAATATAAAAGAGCTGAATCATAAAGAGTGTCCTGTGATGTTGGATTTAGGTGGTGAGCTCTGTGAGAATAGGGACCAATGTGAAAAACATATTTCTAGTCATCACCAGAATAATGGGGCAGTGATTATGATGGGATCATGGGTGCACTGAGTTGTTGTTTGCCAGGGAATACTCAGGTGTACCCTGTGTTTGCCTCATCTCATTAAATCTACTCCACACCCCATGGGATTGGCATTATGGGATCCATTTCAGGTAGAGAAAGGGCATGGAAGGAGAGAGTAAATAAGTAAGAGAAAATGTAAATGAGAGTAAATGAGTAAGAGAATAGGAGAGAGAGACAGAGAGACAGAGAGAGACAGAGAGAATTCAGCAAATCATTCATCTTGGTACTCTCTATACATGGAAGAGAGTTCCTGGCTATGTGGGGCTTGATAAAAGTTGGTGATTCAAACAAACAAATGGGAAGATAGGGTGGACAAAAGGAAATAAATGAACCAGATGGCCCTAGCAGACTCTCTTCCTTGAGGACTAGAACTTTTCCTGAAAAATCTTTGGATTTTCCCTTTCCCTCTAAAAGTGTGTTCAGGAAGCCGTTTCACCCTCTTTTCCCTTTGTAAGCTCCAATTACCTGCTCATTGGCATGCAAGGATCTCCCCAGTCTTGTTCCTGCAAGGGAGTGGAAATTCTGGGAGAATCATGCCCATTAAGGCCTTTTATGACCGCCATTATGTAATAAAGAGCATCTGGAGCCTGAGGAATTATTGCAAGCTTTTATTTTGTTTTAAGTATAACTATCTCCTCACACCCTTCTTCCCGTGGATGATTGCAGTAATAGTTATAACTATGCTCTCTCTCTCTCTCTCCCTCTCTGCACTGCACCACATCCAGCCCCTTTCTTCCCTAACAGAATCAAGTCTCTGGTTCTGACAACTTTCTTCCCCAGACCTGCTTGCCTCCAGGTCAGCTGTGTCCAATTTCCACCTTAATATTCCGGAATGGAGCAAGTACCACTGGGTGCCTTCATGAACCTACGGTTGTGTTAGGAACAGCAAGGTGGTCTAATGTTTTGGGAGGAAAGAGCTCTTCTCCTATAGATGCTATACTTTTGGGATGTGCTCCTGGCCCCCTTTCAACCATCTTTTCTCCTGCCTGGGCAGCAGCCTTCACCAAGGATGGGGAAATGGTGATGTGGCTCAGATTCTGGTCTCTGATAAAGTCCCTGGCTTTTGGCTTCAGTCAACTCCATCTGCATTTCTACTGAAAAGTATCCAAACACGAAAACAACATCCCTGGAACACAGAAATTCCATCTAGAGAAAACCAGTTTCCAGAGCTAAACTATATTCCAGACCAACGCAGTTAGGTGAGTCAAAGGCCCACGATCTTGGGTAGGTAGAAATCTTGAACCCAAGATTCTCTCTGTCTGCATATCCCTTACCTTGCTGGTATCCTGTCCCCACTTTTCAGGCTCTGAACCTGTGGACTCTATTAGGGACCCAAAAGGACTAGGACAAATGCCACTACTGGTTCATGGGATGGAGGGAATGATGTGAATGCTACTCAGAGACACAGGGAGGAAGGCGGGCACATGGTTGTTTACATGTGTGTGTGAAAACATGGTTGTTTGCTCTAAGACCAGGCCTTGGGAGTGGTTTCCACTGGAATTCCACCCAGGATGGGATCCAGGTAAACGTTTGACCTGTGTTTTAAATATTCAGATAGTTGCTCTGGCTGCCTTAAATGCCTCTCTTCCTACCCAACCCTTTAGCTTATTTTAAAGGGCAAATCCTCCCAAAGCTGACACTCTCAGGCAGAAGGAGGCTCTCCCCCTTTTTCTGACCTTTTATTATACTTGACAAGATCTGCTGGCTCATAATTTCAATATGCTCCATTTATTTCGGTTATTGGTCATAATTGCAAACTTCTCAAGACAATGGTGAGCTCCAAAGAGGAGGAATTTGTGCTGTGGATAATGCCCATAATATCCTCTTGGTGATGACAGTGGTAGAGGTGTGCACCTTGTTTTCAGGAGGAAAGAGACCACTGAAAGTGGTGGACGGGAATGGCCTCTGATGTGGAAACTTGCTATCCTATAAAACGAGGTATTGTTCACTGACCAGTTCTTGCTTCCTCCTGTGAAAAGCAGTTGGACTACATATCCCAGACTCCCTTGCAATCAGGTGGGACAGGTGACTGATTGTTGGCCAATAGGACGAGGGCAGAAGCTTTGTACCTGGGGTAGGAACGCTCTTTTGTGCCGCCATATTGTCTCTCCATTTGGACTTTTTTGGTGAAAACACAAAGAATGTAAAGGAGCATAGGATGAAAAAAAGGCAGTGGAAGCCTGGCTCCCCAATTTAGACAAATGGAAACACTGTCTGGATATTATGTAGAAGAGCATTCTGCTTTTATTGTATTAAGCCACGGACACTTTGGGACTGTTTTATAACAAGCAGCTAGCTTACTTGGACTAATTTAGGAATCAATTATTGATGTAGCCTAATTCCAGGCCCTTTTCTAACATCAGTGTTTTCATTCTCACTACAGTATGGGTTTAAAGATAATTCAGAGGTGCTGTTCGACTTGCACAAGCATATCATTCATTGATGACCAATGACAAGAAAGGGATTTGAGTTTGATATAACCCAAAACAAACCAAGCACTTTCACTAGCACCAAGCTATTTTTCATGGTTGAAAGACCCAATGTTTTTGATGTAGAAAGGGACAAAGAAGTGAGGGAAAGGATATGATTGATAACTTATGTGATTTGAAAGAAAATTCTGACACACTAAAAGAGCAAATGGGTTTTAGTGGCCCCCACAAGATAATATTGGAAAGAACAATTGGAAAGATGTCCTTTCCCTTCCTGTCTCTTTCTCCTTTCTCTCCTCCAGGAGAAAGAACAAGAGAAGCAAGATCTAAGGTGAGAGGAAATCTATTTATAGACCATGAAAAGATGAACCTAGACATTAGAGGTTATAAATCAGTTGTTTATCTCTGTTTACATAGTCCAGAAGAGACAAAGACAAGAAAGTCAAAGCAAAGTTTCTAGATATTAAAGGCTGGGTTGGACAGTCTCATGACCCAACCAAAAATCATCTGCCCCGACCAGAACCCTGAGAAGCCCAATATGGACTCATTCACAAACCAATTTCCATGGCATTGATCAAGTCAGTAATTGTCCCAGGAACAAAGGCAGGATTCAAGTTCAGCACTCTGGATTCTCAATCCTGCTTTTCCATTTCCCTCCTTCTTTCTGGCACTAACTCCTGAGCACTTGAAACAAATTGGCCTATTTCCACACTTGGTTCTTTGGGGGTCTTTTGCCCATTGGGATGCTTCTCAAGTTGAGAAGATAATATTATATTTATTTTTTATTTTCAAATGATAATGAGAAAGCCACTTGAAACTGGAAGAGAAAGACACATCACCTCAGGTATTTTTAACCATTCTAGATGGATGCTTTCATTATGCCATTTTTCAGACAGGAAGTAAAATCCAGAGAAGTGAAGTAAGTGGCAAAAAGCCACACAGCATAAGCTCTGTGGTGCAGAAACCTGGAGCTCCCTCCTCCATCCAACGTGTAGGCCTGGGAGGTGCTGCAACTTTTCCTGAAGAGGACGGAGGTTTGGCCAGTGGGAAGCTTCTAGGTCCTTCCTCAGTCAAGACTGAAACTTAAGGCAGCTGGAGAAGAGGGTGCAGGATGATGATGGTCTTTTCTTGCTGGGGCCCCTTTGGCAACCTCCAAATTTTCTCCAGTCTCCATTCAGGAATTTGCAAGCTGGAGAGAAAAAAGCCGACTGGAAGGGTGAATAGTTGGTGTGAAAATGAGCAAGATGTTTTTGTGAAGCATGGAGTGGGGTGCACCTCGAGACCACTGCGGTGAAGTCTCCCCTTTTTTTGGAAGTCTTGATGCTGCTATGTTAGTTCAGTCTTGCATCTGGGCTTAGGAGAACCACTTGTTTCTCTTTATCCTCTCCCTCCTAGCGTAATATCTACATAATATCTTCTACATAATATTCAGGCAATGTTTCCATTAGTCTATCTTGGGGAGCCAGGCTCCCACTGCCTTTTTTGTCCTATTCTCCTTTACATTCTTTGTGTTTTTACCAAAAAAGTCCAAATGGAGAGACAATATGGCGGCACAAAAGAAAGAGTTCCTACCCCAGATTATTGAAGGAGCTACCTAGCTTCTGTCCCAGTTTTATTGGTCAACACTCAGTCACGTGTTCCACCTGATTGCAAGGGAGTCTGGGAAATGTAGTCCAGCTGCTTTTACAGGCAGCCAGCCATAAGGTGCCCTGCCATCTTAGAAAGTTTGGTGTGCTCTCTATCAGGGAGTCCTGTTTTTAGAGGTCAGTGGGTTCTGGCTTCCATGCGAGATAATCTGGATAAAAGGACCTTCTCATTAACAGCTTCCTGCAGATCAAGGCATAGACACCAAGGCTGAGATGCAAACTGGATGGAAGCAAACCTCCCTTCTGACTCTACCAGGCAACTTTCTTTTTCTAACATTTATTATAAATTAGAATTTGCCAAGTTGTCCATAATATCCCTCTTTTTTAGGACACTCTATTTCAATGCCAACCCCACCATGTTAGTGTGACCTTTCCTTCACCAGTGTTCCCAATTCTCTCATCCACCACTCTAACCTGCCTCCTTGCAGGGCACAAATTTATTGCATACTGTGTTTGTCACACACAAAGGCAAAATGGAATGATCAAAACTTAAATTAACAAGAGTTTCATTTGGAAGGATTGTTCTGTTTCTCCATGAAGTTCCTAAAGTCAATATCTTTTTTTTTTTGTTTGTTTTTTTTTTTGGGTCACATCTGTTGATGCCTCGCGGGGGTAGTCCTTGCTCTTCAGAAATGGCTTCTGGCTTAGGGGACCACCATGGATGCCGGGATTTGAACTCTGCATCCGTCCTGGGTCAGCCGCTATACAAGGCAAATGCCCTACCACTGTGCTACCATTCCCAGTCCCCTAAAGCTAGTCATTTAAGGAGTTTTTGGGTGATGGTTGATGCTAACTGAGCCCTCTGTGACAGTGTTTCAGGCTCACCGAGTTGAGAAGATTTCTTCAGAACTTTCCTATAAGATTTACATCAGACACATCCTTAAATCACAGTTCTTCTCTATGCCATGGATTCTTGAAGCCATCGGGAGAGTTTGAAGGGGGGATAGCAGGGGTTGGGCTGCCTCCTTCATTTGACACAGTATCAAAATCATGCAAGACACAGGTATATTATATGCCCATCCTGTAGAGTACATGAAGAACTGAAAAGGGGGCCCAGGGGAGTTCCTCCCCAGCACAGGTACCCCACCCCCCCCCCCCATTCTGCAAAACAATCGCTGAGAAGTGCCATTTTAGTCCCTTCCAAACAAGCGAAATCCAGGTCCCCCCTCTCCCTCCCTCCACCTCCCTCCCTCCCATCTCTCTCTCTCTCTCTCTCTCCTCTCCTCCTCTCTCTCTCTCTCTCTCTCTCTCTCACACACACACACACAGATGCACATGTGCACACACAAAAACCCCAGTCATAAAGTGGACGTTTTATGAGGACATATGTTACCTGCCCAGAAGCACTGCTAGACCCAAGTGCCATTCTTTGGGCGACACCCACAATTATATCTCCATCGTGTCCACGGAAGCCACTTGGGCCTGCGAGGCTGCAATTTGGAAATGGATTTCACAGCTGCAAACTCTAAGATGACCCAATTTGTCTTTTCCATTTCTGCCTCCTCTCCTATAACTATGGAAATCTGCACCCACGTCTCAGCAATGGTGTTGCATACGATATGCAACAGGGCTTAGCATGCATATTCGAGCCCCGCAAAATTGAAGGACAGCCGCTTCAGTGATCTTGGGGGTGGGTGGTGGTATAAGTTATGAGTGGGGATGTGGAGGAGCCGGATGTGTGTGCCAAAGAACAAGGGGGAGAACATCAGCATATCTCTGCTCCCCAGACCACTCAGCCCCGTTTTTCTGCTAACGTGCTTGTTGTCCCCAGAGCTAGAGAAGGCGACGATAGATGTACCCCCTTCTCTTTATCCCATTGCCCATCCTCCAAGAGAATCCCAGATGGCAAACAGAACTGAAGTTTGCCCATAAATTCTCCCCAGGGAATTGGTGGTTGGTGATCGCAGGCCTAATGAAATTTTTTATTGTGGTTATTACATACAATTTGTACAGTATATCATGCACGGAAATTTTTTTTCTCTTCCTATAAATCTGGAATTGCCAGCGTAAATGCCCAGGCTTGCAGAGCACAATTACCTCGAGATACAAACTCTCTTTAGGACATAAAAATCGTTGCTACTGAGAAGGCTGAATTGCACGGGCAATTTTGTAAATATTTGAGTGATAGATTTCCTTTTGGATAAGTTTTCATAGCCTTGGAAAGCTGTCTCGTTTCTTAATGCTTTTGTTGTGGGGTGTGTGTGTGTGCGCGCGTGCGTGTGTGTTTTTCTGTGTATCACTTGTGGCCCAATTGTTGTTTTCAATCATGCTTAGTAAGTCAGACGATGAGACAAACGTCATTTACAAAGGGCTGAGTTTCTGCATCGCCTTCTGCTGCTATTAAGAGGACTGTCTTTGTAACGTGCTTCTTAAAGGAGAAGGAAAAATACAGTCTCAGCCCCGGCCGTTCTTGCTCCCCTAGGTAGTGGATTTTTCCAGTTCGAAGTTGCAGACGAGGCTCCCATTTTTAATGAGGGTTGCTACCCAGAGCCTCCCCCTTCCTTCATGCTCTGATCAATGGATGGACTGTCACCCCAGCTATCCTGGGCTGATTTTCACACGGGCAAAAACGCACCAGACCCTGGAAGTTTCTGCACTTGTTTTCTAGCTAGGCATGATTACCAAGTATGATGGTGAAGGATGTTAGGCCCTCCTTATTGATTTTCTACAAGTTATAATATTGGAGATAAGGGAAGATCTTCCATCAGCTTTCAGTAAACAGAGAATGATTGGGGGGGGGGTGGTTAGACTCTTCCTAGCAGTTTCCAAAGGAAGACAACAGTGATGGATTGCAGACAGGCCCAGATGAGAGGAAACATGGTAAAGGAGCAAATTGTGTGGGTCAAATAGAAGCTACATAAAGTTTCTTTTTCAACTTCTCTTCCTCTCTTCATTCCTCCCTCCCTCCCTTCCTCCCTCCTATCATTCCCTCCATTCTTCCTACCCTTCCTTCCCCCTTCCCCCCTTCCTACCCTTCCGCCTTCCTCCCTTCCTCCCTCCTTCCTTCCTTCCTTCCTTCCTTCCTTCCTTCCTTCCTTCCTTCCTTCCTTCCTTCCTTCCTTCCTTCCTTCCTTCCTTCCTTCCTTCCTTCCTTCCTTCTTTCTTTCTTTCTTTTCTTTCTCTCTTTCTATATTTATTCTTTCTTTTACTTTCTTTCTTTCTTTCTTTCTTTCTTTCTCTCTCTCCCTCCCTCCCTCTCTCCCTCTCTCTCTTTCTTTCTCTCTCTCTCTCTCTTTCTTTCTTTCTTTCTTTCTTTCTTTCTTTCTTTCTTTCTTTTCTTTCTTCTTTCTTCTTTCTTTCTTTCTCTTTCTTTCTTTTCTTTCTTTCTTCTTTCTTTCTTCTTTCTTTCTTTCTTTCTCTTCTTTCTTTCTTTCTTTCTTTCTTTCTTTCTTTCTTTCTTTCTTTCTTTCTTTCTTTCTTTCTTTCTTTCTTTCTTTCTTTCTTTCTTTCTTTCTTTCTCTCTCTCTCTCTCTCTCTCTTTTTCTTTTTCTTTCTTTCTTTCTTTTCTTTCTTTTCTTTCTTTCTTTCTTTCTTTCTTTCTTTCTTTCTTCTCTTTCTCTCTTTCTTTCTTTCTTTCTTTCTTTCTTCTTTCTTTCTTTCTTTCTTTTCTTTCTTCTTCTTTCTTCTTTTCTTTCTTTCTTTCTTTCTTTCTTTCTTTCTTTTCTCTTTCTTTCTTTCTTTCTTTCTTTCTTTCTTTCTTTCTTTCTTTCTTTCTTTCTTTCTCTTTCTTTCTTTCTTTCTATCTTTCTTTCTTCTTTTTCTTTCATTCTTTCTTTTTCTTTCTTTCACTCTTTCGTCTTTCTTTCTTCCTTTCTTCTTCCTTCCTTTCTCCCTCCCTCCCTTCATCCTGCTCTCCCTCCCTTCTTTCCTTCCTTCCTTCCTCCCTCCTTCCCTTCCTATTTTCCTTCCTCCCTTCCTATTTCCTTCCTTCCTTTTCCTGTCCTTATATAGTTTAATACCCAATGGATTTTTTATCAAATAGTTTTAGACCTAAAATAAGACTAATGAAAAAAAAAACTGGTCTAGAGAAGCAAAATAAAACAAACAAACAAACAAAAAACAAAAAAAAATACTCAAAGAAAATCATACACTTGTTCTGAGAGAAAAAATACATACCTTTAACAGTTCCAAATCAACCAAAGTTTTAAATGTTTTAGTTTTAGTTTTAGAGATGATCTCAAGATTTTTAGAAACCTTTTAGTATCAAGATGTAAATGGTTTGATTCCATATAATATCGAAACTTGGAAACAATTATTCTCAGCAGTACTAAGTCAAACACACTCCGAAATTCTGGAATTGGAATCTGGAAGGCCTGTAAATGACATGGAACTAGATTGTTTTACACATATTGTGTTCAATCCTGGGAAGACATAAGGTTGCAAAGCTGTTCACTAAAGAGATCATTTAAGTTGACCTGTGAGACGGAAGAGGAAGGTTGAAGAAAAAGGAAGCACTAAAAAAAAGGCAGCAGTGAATTTCCTGTTTTCCTTTTCATCTTATCTGTGCTTAACCAGGCTCCAGCAAGGAGCCTGTTCTCATGCATTATGTTGATGTTAGTTCATTTTTCATTTAGCTTGTTATGAGGTAGCCTTGGATGCAAGAGTGTTAATGCTAATGTGTCTTAAGGCTACCCTGTTTTCACCCACCCCAAGTGTTTACATTTCTCTATTTTCTTATTTTTGGGTCACGCCCAGCAGGGCTCAAGGAGTTACTACCCCGAGACCTCTATGCTCAGAAATCTCTCCTGGCAGGCTCAGGGGACCATACGGGATGCCAGGATTCGAACCACCAACCTCTGCATGCAAGGCAAAGGCCTTACCTCCATGCTATCCTCTCTGCCTTGCCATTCTTTCATTTTTTAAACAGAGTTTTAAGCCACAGTCTGTCTTTGAGAGAGTGATAACCAGAGAAGTCATCAGCGTAGACTAGGGTTCATGTGAAAACAAGAGCATGTCCCCTCTGCAAATGTACTCAGTTGTATAACACAGATGTGTGAGGTGTGTGTGGTGTGTATGCTGTGTGTGTGTGTGTGTGTGTGTGTGTGCTTATTTGAAAGAGAAGCTGCTGGTTCCTCTTCTATGAGACATGGTAGCTCCCCCACTGCTCTCTGCCTGGGAACCCTCCACTCATCTCTAAACTCTTCATCCCCAAGGGCAAGATCAAACTCAGCAGCTGATGCCGGGGGGGACTTTCAGCAAGGGACCTAAAGAATTAATTTCATTAATTGCTGGGAACTCGATTTCCTATGTGCTGTTAAGAGAGTCCTACGAGTACGAATGAATTTTCTCGTGAACGGGACAGCCCCTGTGGAAACCAGTTGGGCTGTTCTTAGGCAGAGGCAGGCGGAAAGAAATTTCTATCAGATCCTCAAAAGGCAAGTCTCAGGGACGGTTGTTCAGAGTATACATGCTGGTTAGTTTTGCCAATTTGCTTATGTACCAAAATTATTAGCTGCCAAGATTAAGTGGCAATTTAGGATCAGTTGTACTGAATATTGAACACGGAGTAAAATACTTTAGAAAAAAAAGAAGGTGAGTGGGTTTTCTGGTATATTCCAGTTGAGCTCAAACCAGATTATAAACTTGGAGATGGAGACAGGTGGGAATAGCGTGTACTGAGCCAGAACAGCTGTGGAGCCAGTAGGAGGAGTGAGTGGGCGAAGCTAAGGATGGCTGGAAACCACCTCTCCCTTTCTGCAACATTAAGAGAATAGAATAGAATGCCCAGGGGTGGCTTTATTTGTTCATTGCTGAGTTGGTCTGTGGCTCTAGCCAATCAAGGTTGACTGCATAATAGCCTCAAGATCCCAAAACTATCAAGTCTACTCAGATGTTTACCTAGGCTGGAAGCTGAGAAAAAAAAATGCAAATCTCCACGAGTAGATGGATTATTCCACAGAGCAGGTTGATCCAGGTACTGGACTACTAATCAGCCAGGAAAAGGAATAGAAGACTGCTAATACTATAAAGGTGTGGGCTTTGAAAACATTATCTAGTGAAACAAATGATGCCAGAGATGTCTGTTGTATGACTCTATGCATATGAATTTCTATAATGGTCAGGAACATAGAGATAGACAGTAGGCGAGTGTTGGCAAAGCAACCTCTGTGTTGGCAGGCAGGAAATGGGAAATGATGGCTTCATGGATATATAGGATTTCCTATAGGGGGAAATTTAATTAATTGGGGGGTGAGGTAGAGGTGATGGTTATGTAAGGTACGGAATGCACTAAGAGACAGTTAACTGTCCATCTCAAAAATGGAATCATTGCTTGTTGGACGAATTTTCATCTTACTCAAATAGGGTCCTAAGAGGCAAGGCTTCCTTTTATGTCCATTTTAGTGAAGAAATAAAATTATTGTTCCCAGATACCCCACTGCAAGGAGGACCTGGGTTGTAAATCCTGGCTCCTTGCACTGCAGATAGAATATTTCTGATGATTGTTCAAGGATTGTTGCTTCCTCTCCTTCCTGCTTCTTGGTTCTGGCTGGAACCATCATAAACTTTCTGAAATCCCCAAATGATCATTGATAGAGAAAGCAAATACAGAGACTTGTCTCTTTGTCACCATTGGCAAAAGGAGCAGGGCTGTGAAACTGCCCACTGTAAAAATTGAACATGCAGAAACCAAATACTGAAGAAAGCATTTATGAACCAAATTAAAAGAAAAGATTAAGTCCTGCCGTTTTCTTTTCTTTTTTATTTTATTTTCTAAATGATGTTGGGAAATAATGGGCCTGAGGAGAAAAGCTGGTTGAGGTATTCCTCTGGTCTGGAGATTTATCACCGACACAGGCACGAAACAGAAAAGGAGAGTGGGTGAACACAGCAATAATTCACCAAGCCGCCATGCAGCCTGGGTCTCCACTGATAGCGCCTGATCTGAGCACCCGCCCCACATTGGGGCTGAATTGAGAATGGTGAGGCTCCTTTCTCCAGCCAACATGAATGTGTCCTGAGTAGTTTAGCAATCTTGATTCTGGGGAGAATGTAGGTTTTTAGATGCAGATTCGATGCTCAAAGAAGGTTCTTTTTTACACTGGTTTTGATGGTGGAGGAGTTCTGATCGACCCCATAGAGCCAACTGGAATGATGACTAGATATTTGGGGCTCTGATATCATGTCCTCACCTCAAGAAAGAAAGAAAGAAAGAAAGAAGAAAGGAGAGGAAGAAAGAAGAAAGGAAGAAAGAAAAGCTCGAGCTATTTGAGTATCTGGAGGCTGACAGAGCTTTCAATATGTGAGACTGTCCCTTTGCTGTCTTTCTGGTTTTTTGTGTTTTGTTTTGTTTTTGGGCCACACCTGGGCATTGCTCAGGATTACTCCTGGCTGTCTGCTCAGAAATAGCTCTGGCAGGCACGGGGGACCATATGGGACACCGGGATTCAAACCAACCACCTTTGGTCCTGGAGTCGGCTGCTTTCTAGGCAAACGCCGCTGTGCTAACTCTCCGGGCACCTGCTGGTCTTTCTGAATTACATTTTTATTGACTTGCCACTGCTCTGCAGTATGGTTCTACTTGGGGGCAGTATTTCCACTTCACCCACCTCAATCTGTGTCTAAGTTTTGCTGCACCTCAACAAAACTCTAGGACTAATCTTATGAACTGATCTATGACTACTTTTTCCTACTCTCTCCCATCCTCTCTTTTAGTTAAAATTATTTTTGTTGTGCTTTGTTAGTTCATTTGCTTTGGCTATTTCCATTCCATTTATGGGAGAAACCACCTGGTACTTGTCTTTGACCTTCTGGCTTATTTCAGTTAGCGTTGCTGCCTCCAATTTCATGTTATCACAATGGCGAAAGTCCATCTCTTGGTTGAGTAGTTGACTAGTATTCCATTGAGTCTATAGACAAAGTTTCTTTACCAATCCATCATCAGTCATTGGAAGTTTAGGGTGCTTCCATGTGTGAACTACCAATGGTGGCCAGAGTGGCTGTAGACAAGGTTAATCATATTCTTTGAATAGGGTTTTTTCATGCCCCTTGGATGAAAGCCTAGGATGGTATTGATGCATTTGGTATATATAGTGTGTGTATAATATTATTACACACATATACATATATATGTTTATAGGTAAAGCAAGATTGTTATTATTGAAACTTATGTAGAAGAATATGAGAGATAGAAAGAGAGAAGCACGTGTTTGAGAGAGAGAACACAGGCTTCTCCAGAATGGAAATATGCAGGCAATTGAAGCACAAGAGACAAGCAAATGAGATCAAGGAAGAACACAGCCTTGAAGGACAAGCCTGAATAATATAGATTTCTTTTTCATTTTTAGTTTTTTTAAGAATCTTCATCATGGTGGTGGTACCAGTTTACACAGTACCCACCAATGTTGTGGAGGCCCTTTTCCTCCCGACATTCCCATGGACTCTTGTTGTTTTCTGATCTTTTGTTGTTTGTAATTTGTTTGTTTTAGGCCCACAGCCAGAAGTGCTCAAAGCTTACTCCTGACCTCTGTGACCAAGGATCATCCCTGTGGGGCTCTGGTAAGCTATGTGGTTTAGGGGAATTGAATTGGGTCAGCAGTATTCAAGAAAAACCTTAACTTCTGTGATATTTCTCCTGGCATTTTAAGTTCTTTTTTGACATAGGCCAAGAAGATGGGTACGGAATGTCTCATGGTGTTTTTCCAGTGTGCATTGCCTTGATAGGAAGTAAAGGTTAGCATTTTTTAATATGTTCATGGGCCACCTATTTGTCCTTATTGGAGAAGGGTCAATTTAAATTGTTTAGTGTTTTGATTGGATGTGTTTAAAATGTTTTTTTATTTTCTAGTGTTTGAGTACTTCGTATATTCTAAAAATGAACTTCTTGAGGGTTGTTTTATGGGCCCTTTCCCCTCTCTCTTTTGGGATAGATTTAAACCAGTTTTGAGAAATTACTCTTTCTCTTTAGGTGCCCCATTGTAATATTGCCATTACAGGTAAACACAACACAAAATAGTGGTTTGGCTTTCAGTGGTGGGAAGAATTCTTCACTGCTTCAGTATAAACATAATTGTATTAAGCATAAGCAAAATAGTACTTTCATTAGAAACTCAATTAAAAATCATTCTTTTCTTCTTCCCAAAAGATCTTTATGATTGCCTTTTATCCAGCACATAAACTAACTCAATTTATGAAGTTTCTTTATTTCCATTAATACTATTTTCTGCATTCAGTCACTCACTCAGAAGTATCTTTCAGTTTTTACATTATTGAGCTTTATGGACAAAATCACGTCGCTTTCAAATAAATATTTAATGTCATAATATATGTTCTTTTAAGCGCCTATTGTACTGTTCAAATTGCTTTATCACCTTACATTATTTCTTCAAATTTTTTTGAACAAGGGATCAAGAGTACAGTAAAAAAGCATATTAAAAAAGTGGAAACCAGGGAATCTTTTAAGTTTTTATTAGGAGAGATCCAGAAAAAACTTACTCAGCAGAAGTAATTTCATTACTTTTGCAGGAAGAAGAGACTCACCCTATTTAGGACTAAATAGAATGATTAAAATCCCCTGGAAATAGGAATTACTCCCGGCAATGTCCTGGCCCCAAATGTAGTGCCAGGATTGAACCCAGGTCAGCACATGGATACAAAGCACCTTTACTCATTTGCTACCTCTCTTGACCATGTTTTTACTGCCACAAAGCCCACAACTACATGACTGGTAACTCAATAGAAATCATGTTCTTAAATGGCAGTTTGGGCATGGCCAGTTATTTCAGAGAGAATAATCTTCAGATTAGATCATGATTATGAATTTCTGCAAAGGAATTTACAAGAACATCTTTGCAAGAGATTCAGATGGCAAGGGGCCCAGGTCTTTGACCTCTGAACAGAGAAGAAACTTTTTTGCTTCTTTTCATGCACAACTCAGGGGGACACGTTTAGACAACCCACAAGCATTGGACAAGAAACTGGGAGAGGGACCAGAACCATAGCACAATGAGTAGGGAATTTGTCTTGCCTTTAGGTTCAATCTCCAGCATCCTAGAGAGTCCTAGCCTTCCAAGAATAATTTCTGAGCACAGAGCCAGGAGTAACTCCGTGGCCCCACTGGGTTTGCCCTTCCCCAAATAAAAAAAAAAAAACAAACCAAGAGAAGATCCATCTCTTTCTCATGTCATTCTAGGGTCTGCTTCTGGCTGTTGTCATAATCTAGTTTACTGGGTGTTTCTTCTCATCACAAGCTCTCAATGCCCATGGGCAGGTCCTACAGAGCAGCAAGGAACAGTGTGTGTGTATATGTGTGGAGTTTGAGGCCATGGCTTTGTTGATTAAGTGAGTGACCTCAGGTAGCAGCAAGTTTTAGCACTGGGCATCAAAAGTTTGGGCTGGACCATCCGCTACCACGTGGACAGTCTGGTGGACTTGCCAAAGCCATTTACTTGCGCTGATTCCATGATTCCATATCCACGCCGGCCAGTCCTCGAGCTGTGCAGAAAGGAAATTTAAGAATGCCCCATCATTTATCATTGGAGACAGCTGGGCTTGGAATGTGGGTAGAGAACTTTTTTTTTTTTCATTCCTTGAGAAAAACAAAGACCTAAAGATAGCTTCAAGCTCAGCTTCAAGCTACTTGCAGACAACAGTCCCTCCAAGGCACTCTGTTCTCCTTATATTTTCAAGGCCACTGTAGAGTGATTGCTTACACGCATATTCACCCTAATAAAAATCCACACATACCCTTAAATCTAGTTCTGGGTGGTACCATGGAATTCTTTTTGCTCTGAGATATAGAGGCATATTTATTTTCAGCTCCTAGAGAGATCTTCAAAGCAAAAATCTTGGTGTCCAGACCAAAAAGACCAGAGAGTTAATGGAGACACCACCCCTTTCAGCATTGGTGCTATTTAGGGAGACTGGGTTCTGAGCTCCCGTTACTTTTGCTGTGATTGGTGGGTGGTAAAGTGGTTTCTCACTCTTCTTTTGGAGCCCCAATTATGTATACAGCTTCCCCCCCCACCATGACTTTCTAAGACCCTTTCAGAAGAGATATTAAACAATCATTCTGTTGGACATAAGGTGGCATAAAGACATGGGCAGTATAGAGTGACGATGTTTGTGTTGGTTTACAAGTTCACTCTTCTTGTTTCTTAGACAGAAGAACATTTTCCTGGAGCTTGGAATGATGTCGGGTTCTAGGTTGTGCAGTCTCCAGTGTCTGAATGGAATGTGTCTGAAGGTTACAGGTGCCCAGACAGAAAAGCCTGCCCTACTTGCCAAAATGCACATCACAAGATCCTTCCACTCGGTGGAGACTGAGAACTGAAACGTCTGAGCTCAACTCCTGCTGGCCTTGGTTGTTTAGAAACAAAATGCATTTTTGAAAAGCTCGTCAACTTCAATAGCTCACTTATTTATGTATGAAGTCACCAGTTCTACTACAGCTGCCTCCAAGAGTGATTGTCCAAATGGCTTGACTTGACTCCTATGGGCTAATATTGCTTTGGACAAATGCTGGTTTTCTGCAGCTCCCCCTGCTGATTACCTTACTCCTAAAGCAGCACATTGAAAACAGTGGACACACTGCATTAGAGCAGGTGCTGCTGGAATTGGTAAAATCTTCACATGAAAAAAACCTCTCAACCCCTTATAGCAGTCCTAACTCCAGCCATATCTCTCAACTTGTCTATATATTACATATATATACACACACACAAACCCCCCCTTTAAAAAAATATATATTATTATAAAATACATACATATGTATATATAAAACTAAATCTCACTTAAATAACCCACATGTTACACATAAACAATTGTGGGCCTTTTGATTTTTTTTTGTTTGTTTTGCTTTTGCTTTGAGCTACATCTGGTGTTGCTCAGGGGGTTACTCCTGGCTCTGCAACTCAGAAATCACTCCTGGCAGGCTCCTGGGACCATATGAGATGCTGGGAATGAAATCTAGATCCGTCCTGGGTCGACCATGTGCAAGGCAAACGCCCTACTGCTGTGCTATCTCTCTCGCCGACACATAAATAATTGGAAAGGTAGCCAATGATGCATGAGCACATTTTATAGGAATCCACTTGACCTACAAGAGATCAACTCTGAGATTTGATTAAAGGATTAACCTTTCAGGCAGTGGCCTCTGACCCCTTGTTCATAGATAAATCCCCAAGGCTGATGGATGCTGACATTGAAGGGTTGGCCTAAAGACACGGAGTTTTCTGTTTCCTTCTCCCAGAGAGATTTAAAAAAATTATCCCAAATAGGTTTTCAATAAGTGGCAGCCCTAGGACAACACACCCCACAGCTCCTGTGCCTCTGTTTCTTCATCTGTGCAACCACTGAGCTGGCACAGGTGGAGAGTTAGAGAAGCCAAGGATGACCTTGTGCTTTGCGGTTTGGGGTGAAGAAGCAAAACAATACAGGAGAGAGGCAGTCCCATTTGATGTCATCTCTCCTATCCTGTCCCAAAATGGGACTTGAAGTGGATCCAAGTGAAGTCTGGGAGTAGTATGGCAGAGAGCAGGAGAGGGCGTGATCACACTTGTGAGATCATGTGAGATCTCATGATCTCACAAGGAGAGAGGTATCACTATTATGTGTGCAGAGAGCTCTGATCCACTGATCTTAGGAGCTGTGCATTGGGCTCTCCAGCCGTTCGGAGTGTCCAGTCCTGGAACAGGCATCCTGGTGCCAAGGTTGACCTTGCAATGGAAGAGCTTAAGCCCACCAATAATGCTGGCCAAGAATGCTCTATTTCAGCCTTCCCTTCGCATGGTCCCGGGAATTAGCAATTTGCAGCTTACAACTTGTTATTGTCTCCGACTGGCTAATACGGGAGAGGGAGAGGTGAGCAGAGAGGAAATAGATAGGAACTTGACATCATAATTTTAGATCTGTCAAATATAATGATAAGAATATAACTAAACAAATACAGGCTTGGAGAAGGTACATCTTCTTTGAGTTTCCTAGTAACTCATATTTTTCTTAAGGAAAGCTTTGGTCTGTGTATGGAGACACACGCTCAAGAGCAAGTCCTCCATGGAGAGTTTGAGAAATGTCAAAGCCGTGTTTGATCTAGGGCCAGATAGGCCACTTTCGCCTACTCTCAGCCTCCTAGGTGTGAGTCACATGTACCCCAGTGACTGATTGATGGGTACCCATCACCTTCCACCCTCTCAGGCATGTCTGAGCTACTCAAAAACAAGGTTTTATATTATTTTTTAAAAATTTAGTCACCAAGAAATGACAAAGTTATGAATGATTGGGTTTTAGGCATACAATGTTCCAACACCAACCCTTTCACCAGTGTCCTCTTCCCTCCACCAAGGTCCCCCCACACCCATCTGTCTCCCACCTACCAGTTTGTTTCTTGGACAGTTGCTTTTCCTGGTAAGTTTTTGCAGTACTATATCTAATAGAATTCATATATAACATGTTATCACCTTTCAGCATGACCTCCTCTTTCCAGTTGAATGTTTCTACCATTGTTGTTGCCCCCTTCCTGTCTAATCCTTTAGCCTCACCTAAGTGGCATATTTCCTGTGGAAGAACTCATATTTCTTGTTTTCATTGTCTTTGGGCATTTGTCATCCCACCACTATGTTTCTTTATATCCTGCATATGAGAAAGCTCATTTTCTCTCTCTCTCTCTCTCTCTCTCTCTCTCTCTCTCTCTCTCTCTCTCATTAACTTCCCTCAGCATGATACTCTCCAAATCTATCCATGAGGCAGCAAATTACCCAATTTTATCTTTTCTTATAGTCAAGTAACAGTTTATCATGAATATGTACCATAGTTTCTTTATCCAGTCGTCTACTCTTGGGTACTTTAGTTGTGAAAACAGTATTTCTTTTTATTTTAAATAATATTTTATTTAAACACCTTGATTACAAACATGATTGTGGTTGGGTTTCTGTCATGCAAAGAATACCCTGGAACTTCCAGCTCTCCTCTTTTTGTCTCTAAAAATTATTGCAAAAATGTCTTTCATTTTTCTTAAAACCCATAAATGAGTGACACCATTCTGCGTCTTTCTCTCTCTCTCTCTGAGTTATTTTACTCAGCATAATAGATTCCATGTACATCCATGTATAGGAAAATTTCATGACTTCATCTCTTCTGGCGGCTGCATAATATTAAATTGTGTATGTGTACCATAGTTTCTTTAGCCATTCTTCTGTTGAGGGGCATCTTGCTGAAAACAGTATTTCTTATCATAATTTCATGATGATCTCTAGGTGAACAGTGATGGTCAACCATCTGAGTACAAAAATACAAAAGTAGAGGGGCCGGAGCTGTGGCGCAAGTGGTAGGGCGTTTGCCTTGCACACACTAACCTAGGATGGACCGTAGTTCGATTCCCCAGCATCCCATATTCTCCCCCAAGCCAGGAGCTATTTCTGAGTGCATAGCCAGGAGTAAGCCCAGAGAGTCACCAGGTGTGGCCCCAAAACAGAAACAAACAATAGAAAATGTACAAAAGTAGAATCTTCAGTGGATATCAGAAAGCAGTTGGGAACACGTTACTTGGGTCGTCTCTGTTTATGTGACTTGTTTTTTGTTTCCTTTGTGTGATTTTTTGAGGGGGTCATATGCATTGATACTGGGGGTCTCTGCTGGCTTGGTATTATACTCCTGAGTATAATATCTGGTATTCCCACATATCAGGCCTATGACCCAGCTTAGAAATATCTCTCTAGCCCATCCCCTTGACTCTTGATGCTTACAAACACACAAATACAAAACACACACACATTTTTTTTTACATGTGGCCTCTTAAAAAATTGGCTTTAGGGACCAGAGTGATAGCACAGTGGGTAGGGTGTTTATCTTGCACACTGACTGGCTGGGGTTTGATTCCCAGCATCCAATATTGTTCCCGAGACTGCTAGGAGTCATTTCTGACTACAGAGCCAGGAGTAACCTCTGAGAACCCCGGGTGTGACCCCAAAACAAAAATATTTGTTTTATTTTCCTCTGGGTGAAAAGTACTTTTTCTTTTTTAAATTTAAATTAGCTTATAGGATGCCTTCCTCGGGATCAAGGTGCTTAAAAGGTATCTCAAGGTCTAGTTTTTGTGTTTATTTTGCAAAACGTCGTCAACAATGATCTTTTCTGTTTGAAGAGAAACACCAGAACCAGTGCTTGGTGTTCAAAACTTGGCTCCTAAGGTAAGTCAACTATAGGAACTCAGGAACTAGTTAAAACCCACCTCGATTTGGGGGTAACGGAACGGGAGTGTGATTGTGGCACTGACCACTAGGTGGCACACACAGGCACTCCCCGCTTTTCCCGTGCAGCTCTAGGCAGAGGCTGGACCACTTTAGAACACAAAGAATGATGGAGAGAAGAAGAGTAGCAGCTGAGGCCGGACGAAAGCAAAAGGAACATCCTGAGCATTACTGGCTGCCAACATGATCGTTTTCCTAGCTGGAAGGGTTAGAAACGATGCTTAACTCCCATCCAAAAGAAATCATCCCTATGCACCCCTCAAGCCAAGCTTCCTTGCTTCCCTAAAAAAAAAAATCTTCTTTGGAATTCTCCCACTCTAGGAATAGAACTACCATTATGCAGGTGACCCTGGTAGGAGAATCAGGTGTCAAGCATAAAGCGAGTTTTCATGCTAATGCGTCTGCCTGCCCAGGTGCATGAGCTGCCAGAGACTGGAAGCAAAATGCTGTGTGAGCTGCAAAGTCTGGACAGATGAAGCCCCAATCAGCCATGTTTTTACTTTACACACAGAACGAGGTTTTGGGGTTAGAAGGGAGAGATTCTTTGTTATAAACAGCAAGGCAGCCGCGGGCCCATCTCCTCCTGCCTGGCTGGTTCATCTCGGGGTCCAGATGTCCATCACGAAATGGGTGATTTAATGAGCTGTTTGCAAAAATGGGAAGACCTCCATTTTTTTTTTTTTGCAAACACTAAGAGGACCCATTGCCAAATGTGCTTACCGGTCACCATCAGTCTGTCCCCAAGCACCTATAAAGGACCCTTCCTGTGCTGGTCTAAGGCAAATCTAGTCATTTTGTCTTCTCAATTCGTGTCCACTGAATACTTATTTCCTACACAGAAGCAGCTCCATAGAGTCTGGTTGCCTAACTCTGGCTCACAAGAACGTGCCCCGTGGACCTCCTTTCTATGGGGGCTCATATCTATGTGTCTGTCATCCATTGTGAACTTGAATGTGGTTTAGAAGGAGACACCCCTGCCTTTATCAAAACTCATTAAAGTCCACATATCCAAAAAGACTGGAAAAAAAAATCAACTGATCATTTCAATAGCCCAAAGAGACTGGATTACAGGTTGAGATAAGATACCTTCAAGTGATTCTAGAGAAAAAGAATGTACTTGGGGCAAGAACTCCTGAGAAAGATTGTCAGCTGCAGATTTCAGAAGCCTTACTCAGCCTCAGCTCTCCTAAATTCATATCATTGAAGACTGTGTGTGTGTGTGTGTGTGTGTGTGTGTGTGTGTGTGTGTGATGCACTCACACGATCATTAAAATATGTTTGCAGAGTGAGTTACTTCAGGGAGCAGGAAAGCATGAAACATGTTCTCAGAATAAGGTAAACACTTCTTGGGGTTCATGGGCCTTCTAGATATCTATGGCTAAACAAACCTGGCCTGTATTTTCCTCCATGTGGCTCCAAATTACATTGAAGTCTATTAAAATGAAAGTCTGAATACTCATAGGACTAACTTGAGTTTAGGAAAATGTCACTCCCTTGAGGCCAGATGATAGTACAGCTAGTAGGGTGTTTGCCCTGCCTATGTAAATCCCTGGGACCATACTATAACTTCCTGAACTCATCAGGAATGACCTCTGAGTACAGTAAGCCCTGAGCATCCTGAGTGTGGCTCCCTAATAAAAAAGGACAACTTCTTTGGGGGGCACCTGAGAGATATAAGGAGAGAAAGAGAGAGAGGCAGAGAGACACGAGACCAGAGATAGGAAAGTGAGTGAGCGGAGCAAGAGAGAGAGAAAGAGAGAGAGAAAGCACGAGCTCAATGATCTCTATTGTAGGAGGCTCCGCATCAGTCTCTAGTAGAGGGGTTACCATGTGGCACCACTGAGCAGGAATGAGGATCACAGACGTCCAGGAGTAGCTGCTCCCAAGTCGCCACCAGGCCTAGTCCCCACTCAAAAACCCAAAACATCAGTTTCCTGATCATCAAAGTGGGGTCTACACTTGGTGGTTTTCCAGGGGCTTGGAGAAAATGCCAGGGAAGCAGTTTTCCAGAGTGCCTGATATGGGGAAGTGCTGAGGAGATCCATTTTCCTCTGACTGCTGGGATCATAGTCTCTGTAAATTCCAGCGATCAGCTCTTAGCAAAAATGAGTGGGGCCCAGAAGGACTGGGATCCAAATGAGCGGATTCATCAGCATGCAGGCCCTGCTCCACCTTTCTGCTCCTGACTCTCATATCAGGTTTCTCTTTAAGTAGCGGTGCTGGTTTTTGGAGGAGAATTCCCTTCATTTTTATTTTAAATATACCAGAGGAAGTGGGATTCTGACAGCTCTCCTGGGCGCTGCAGGATGCCAGAGGAAGGGGTGAGGAGGAAAGCCAAGGCAGAGCTCTCTCAGCCCGTGCGGCGGTGTGCAAAGTGGCTGATTAGCTAGATATTTTTAAAGTTTCATAGGTGGTGAGGCGCCTCCCGCTAATGAGAGTTTTAGGGGATTTCGCAAATCTGCAGTGAGAAAGTGCCAAGAGTAGAACATGACCTGGGGTCTTTCTGTACCACGTTAACTAATATTACAAAGAAATCTCAGCAACCCTCTGAAGTCACTTCCTGCAGGAGGAGAGGGGGGCAGGGAGGCTCTGGGGATGGCCAAGGAGAGCTAATGATGGTTGCTATAATAGATCCTTCTGTGGCTGGGCTGAAAATCCCAAAGATTCCTGCTCTGAGCGGGAAGCCGAGGGCTTCAGGCAGAAATCAGGTCAAGGGGTCCCCCAACAGTGCTTTGGTTGGAGGCCAAAAAGTTAAACAGGGGCCATGTGGTCACCAAAGCCCGTGGCTGGCAAAGGCTGTTCAGTCATGCAGGCCCTGCAGTCCCCTACCCACCCCTCAGGAGACACCTCACTAGCTCTTTCAAGCACTCAAAATCTGTCTTCGGTGAGAGTCTTTAGTGATGAGCTCCCCAAATGGCATAGTGGGAAAACAGAGGCACCTGTTTCTCTAGGTCTGTGCCAACATCTGTATTCCATCAACAAACACAACCAAATCCTATTGAGTTTGGAACATGTTCAGGGGAACATGCCTACCATTGTGGATTGCTCCATTGTAGATGGGGTACAGCCTCATGTCATGAAGGGTGGGTGCTGGAGATTCCAGAATTTGCTCATATATTGCTCAAATATTGGGCTGTGGGCTCAGGGACTCTATATATTATTGACCTCATAGAATAAGGCTGCAAGGATGGGGTGAGAGGGGTTGGCCATTGCGTTCTAGTTGCAAAGCCTAAAGGACACTCCATAGCCCCTAGAATGAGTGGGGGCAAGGCCTGGGTTTCCATGGAAGCGAGAGGAGTCTAGTAGGGAGAACAAATAGCGACAAGTAGCCACACTCACTGAGCACTGAAATCAGGGAGGCCAGGTAGACAGGTGGGTTATTTGTGGTGGTGAGGTGGAAGGAGGAGCTACTGTCCAGCTGCGAATTTGGCAAGGCTAAAGTTCCGTGGGGTTCTAATGTTCTGAATAAGGAAGAATGACATTTTGTCAAAGGCCACATGTCAGGCTTCTCTTAGGAGTGGAACAAGGAGGGAAGCCTTTTTGTAAGGACAACATGGTGTGAAAACCCACATGCTAGACTTCCTCAAGCCTATTTCCATTAACATCACCACCCCAAGCAACCTGGGGCCCTTACAAGGCTCGACCTCCCCTGGCCTTACCAGGTAGGTAACCCTATCTGAAAAGGACACAAGGAGCAGTAGGCAGATACCCAAGACAACAGCCAATCATTTTAAAGATCATCAAAGAGCTAGAACCTCCCTCTAACCCCCTTCCTATATATCCCGATTCATGACCTTGAGTGGGGTTTTGTGTCTTGCAAGAGAAAACCCTGACCCAGTCAGTTCAGAGCCGTTGGGCGAGATTAAAGTTTTATTCAGCTTACTTCAATTATGTAGTCTCTTCTTTCAACTCTGAACACCAACAGTTTCTCATAGGGGGGGAGGCATATTCTCCTTTCGCAATGCAAGTGAAACAGGAACTTTAACTGTGCTGGAAAATTCTGATTGCCCACACGGGGGAAAAGGAGGCCCAAACTAAGGCAAATGAACCTGATCATTATGGGTACTGGGGGAGAGAAGAGTAGAGGAAAGGGGGTTACCCTAGAGACGGATCCGCCCATGCTAGGGAAGCTTCCCCAGCTTTCAGAAAGGGCTTGAAATGGAGGGTAAAGTTTCTAGCTTTTCAGCCCTGATTGAATTACTCACTGCAACACTCCCTCTCCCTCCCTGAGCACTCAGCACCATGACCAGCACCTGGCAGAGCTGGGCTTTCAATGCCTGCTGCTCACCTGCATGAAGGTGCTACTACCACACTTGTCTAGGGGGTCAGGCATGTCGGAGCGTCGAAGCCTGAATAGAAGGAATCCGAAGTTCAAAGCAGAATCCTCTGCAAATGAGTACTGGGTAGATTTCGAGAAGATGAGCGGATTGCTCAGAAGTGTTTGCTCTGATTTGTGCAGCATTGGAAATATCCCTCCTTGCAGTTCTTTGCAGGAGGAGGCTTGCTGAAAAGACAGAACCAGGCTCTGAGGTGACAGCCATCTGGGGGCACAGCCCAAAGTAGCGGATCTCAAACTTGAAGCAGCTTTGAAGTTTCACATATTTTTATCTTAAAAAAAATCACACACATTCTACATTCCTGGTCCCTAATATAATTCGAGGTTATGGTTTAATAAGAAATAGTGTTTTCTTCCTCAATTGAACACAGTTGATTCTCTAGAAAGATGGTCTCTCCCCCCTCCAACCCCAAATCTTCATATGCCTCCTGGTACACTGTGTGCCCCAGTTTAAAAGTCTTTTGAAAAGAAGAAAGCCAAAAAGAAAAGAAAATATGAAGTCCCGAACAAGCGCAAAGCATTCTTAGAGTTTTTATTTATTAATAAATAATTGTTTTAAATTATTAATGCCAATCAAATCCACTTAAATGGCCCAAGTCCTTTAGGAATTAGAAGCAGTTTCCGCCAGAGTCAAAGAAAAGCACAGTTGGAAAGAGAACATTTCCATTCCTGACTCAATTCTGGCAAACATTGAGCTTTCATTCAATTGCTCATGGCTCTTAGAATGGGCTTCACTTTTAATCGCACCAGATTAGGGGTACCAACACATAAAATTTCCAGATAAACGCAACAGCAGTCTCAGCAAATTGACCACCATCACGCTAATGAGTCTAGATGATGCATTATGCCAATGTTTTGCCAATGCTAGCTTGCTCTTCCTCCTAACAGTTTCATTTACATGCCATTTATAGAAAAAAGAGGCTTAACCCAAGCAGGTAAATCCTTCTTCAGTTACAACTTAGGTGGAGGTAGAAGCCAGGTTGAGGTGCAATTCCAAGAGTGAAAGTCCACCAAGTACAAATTCTACTATATGGGCAATGTGTTCCACTCTTGGTTATGTTAATAAAGTTTTATTGGCACACAGTCACATTATTTGCCTACGTGCCTTTCACAGCTGCTTTCATGCTACAGAGAGAGTTGAGTTGTTATAACAGGGTCTTTTTTGTTTGTTTTGCTTTTGGGCCACACCCGGTGACTTTCAGGGGTTACTCCATGCTATGTGCATCAGAAATCGCTCCTGGCCTTGGGGCGACCATAAGGGACGCTGGGGGATCGAACCGAGGTCTGTCCTGGATCAGCTGCTTGCAAGGCAACACACCCTACTGCTCGCAGTATCACACTAGCAGTCTTTTGGTGCACAAATTATTTACTCTCTGACCTTTGTAGGAAAAGTTGTATGACCGCCCAGTCTAAGGATCTTATAAATGATCAGGTTTTATTCTTAATACTTTTGGCTGAGATGGCCAAGTCACTGAGGAAAAAAAAAGTATTATGTACTTGGAATTGGTGCTACTGGAAAACTTGGCCACAGGATGGAATTCCTGGCAGGATTTTTACCATTACAGGCACCTATCTGGAAAACAAAACAAACCCAAGCCCCAAACTCCTTCTGGGATCTAAAATCCTCTCTTCTTTCAACTTCATACAAATGCAAAGAAGCTCATTCCATTACCTTAAGACTTAATGAATCTTTATGCATACCCACCTTTTAATGAAATTCAACCTTCTATCCAATTTACAAAATCCTGCTCTCTCTTAAAAGTTCAAAGCAGGCCTGGAGAGATAGTACAGCAGGGAAAGTGCTTGCTCTGCATACAGCCAACCTTGGTTCAATCCCTGGCACCCCATATGGTCCCTTGAGCTCAGAGTCAGGAAGAAACCTTGAGCAGTGCCAGATGTCACCTGCTAAAATTAGTTCAAGGCAGTATCTGTAGCAGTTTTGGTGGGTCTTTTCTGGCTTTTTATGTGAGTTTGTTTGTCTCCTCATCTCCCCCCACGCTGGATCCAACTTTCTGGACCTGCTCCCACACAGACACTGAGCATATCTTTGTAACTGTGAACCATTATTTGGGCATTGGTGATGGGAATGTTGCACTGCTGAAGCGGGGGGGTGTTCTTTATATGACTGAAACCCAACTACAATTATGTTTTTAATCAAATAAAGACATAAATATATGTATATATATTTGGTTCATTTTTATTATTGTATATAATTTGTATATATATTTGTATATATATCTGTAAAATATTGTATATATATTTGGTCCATTTGACATAAATATATGTTTAAATAAGACATTAATAAAAACAGAGTTGATATTTTTATTTATTCACCTCTATTTCTCCAAAACAGCACTACCTCCTATCCCAACATCTGAGGGAGCATACGGCACTCAGATGCATGTGGAACCATTGGTGGTGGAGGCTAAGGAACACCTCCTGGCTGCCCCCTTTGCTTCAATGGCTGCCCCACGAGAGGGTGTCCATGGGTTAGTTGAGGCTTTCAACAGCATTCTACAAGAAGCAGTGCTTTGCTCTGGCTTAACATCCTGCAGCCTTCTAAGCTGGGAAGAAGTCTCCATTTACTGTGCAAGGTGCAATGTTGGCTGTGGGCATCATGGCCTCATAAGCCCACTTCCAAGGAAGGCAGGTAGCAACAGCTGCCAAAGTCTTTTCTTATGTGATATTGGTTTAGTGAACTTGGCTCTGGCTGATAAAAGACAGTAGCTGGCACTAGCTTCTGTGCCCTCCCCTAGCAGTAGAGAGGAAGGGATAGACTGAGGGTGGCAGTTCAGCCCTATTCTCTCTCATTCATGCCTTCATGAAGATTTTGTGTGAGCCTATTAAGTACCAACCACTGTTGCCCATGTAGAAAACCCAATCGCAAGCAGATGGGGTTACTGCTTTTATGGAGTTTATGCTTTGGTTGGGGAGACAAGATAAATATGGAAAAATATCAATAACCTCTAGAAGATGAGTGTTGTTCACAAACACGTGTGAGAGTTGCGGGAATAAATGTGATGTTCTTTCTCTGTAGATGGCTTTTAAGGGGTATATCTCTGTGTGTGTATGTTGTGTGTGTGCGCACGCACGCACATGAGTCTGTGTGTATGTGTGCAGTGCATAGTCAATCTGAGGGCACTGCTTGGAAAAGAACCAGCAGCAGTCAGAATAACTTTGCCTTTGAAGATATTCCTAGGGGGACAGATCAGAGTGAAGGGAGGGAGAGTCCAGACAAGCTGAGGTCAGAGAGGCAGGCTGGGGCTCTGTAGATCATGCAGACTGAACTTCTTTCAAATATATTTGCTCAAGGGCCAGAGAGATAACTTTACCGGCCCAGAGCTTGCTTGCTTGGCATGCAAGAAGCCCTGGTTCCATCACCAGCACTAATAGAGTCTCTCTGAACACCATGAGAAAATAACCCTCCAGCAACAGGCTTTGAGTAGCACCTAAGTATTGTCAAGGATGGACCGAAACAGCCCCAATAAAAGAAAATAAAATTTATTTGCCCAGTCGGCTCCTGTGCTGGCATGAGCAGTGCAGATAAGAAATGCACAGAATGCTTCCAACCACCGCAGTGGGCTACTCAAGCACATTATTTGTTCTGATGTTATTGGGTTGTAGGATGCAGCTAGCATGAGTACTACTGTTTGCACAGCCTTATTTGCTTGCGACGTTGTCGTCTTGGTTACTGCGGGCAACTGTGCAATCTTCCTGCGTTCTATGGCTTCCCGAGAGAGGCCCCATCGTGGATTCAATAAAGCTAGCAATAAAGCCCGTATTAATAATGTATGCATAGATCTAGATGTCTATTTATAAGGTACAGAATTGCAGTCCAAATGCATCCCTTCTCTCTCTTCAGATGAATGTAAGTGGCCCGGACTGTGCTAGGTGATGTTTCTCTCCCCAAGCTGATGCCTCTTTGGACCACACTGCAAATTAAGGGCTCAGCTAAGAGCTAGACCAGCCTTGGGATCGCTGCATACACATGGCTCCTTGTGTATGACTGTTTATGCAGGAAATCGAAGATAAAGCATGTCTAGAAATACACTAGAATTCACTGATGAAAAGAACAAGTCTCTGGGAAGAGACCACAGGAATAAGGAGACAAATGAGCTTTCTGGGAAGACATTTGTTGTATGAAAAGAGTTTGGTGAGGTCCCAGAATGCAGGAAAAGTAACGTGTGTACCTGCTGTGTGTCAGGGAATATGCTAGGCTTTGTGTGTGTGTGTGTGTGTGTGTGTGTGTGTGTGTGTGTGTGTGTACACGTGTGGCAGGGCTGATGGTTTGTGTCTTTGTCATTTCCCAAATTTCTGTGTTGAAATCTTCTCTCCAATGTGATGGTATTTGGAAGAGGGGCCTGAGATGATCATGTGACTTCCCTTAGGAGGATGCAGATGTTTTCCTTATAAGAGATCCAGAAAGCATCCCTCCTCCCACCTGTGAGCACACAGCAAGAAGTCAACTAAGAATCAGAAACCCAACGCTGACCAGTGATCTAATCTGCTGGTGTTTGACCTTACAGCTCCCAGCCTCCAGAACTGTGAAAAAATGGAATGTCTGCAGTTTATAAGCTAACTGATATATGGAATTCCTTTCTGCAGCCTGAACAGATCAAGGTTATACATTATATATTGTAACATGCTAAGAAAAGCAGTCAGCACATTGACATAAAGGGGTTTATTAATATTTATGGAATTACCATATGCTAGGTAGATTATCCAGATTTTAAAAATGACTAGTTTCATTTCACTCACTCCTCATACAAAACCCTGGATCAGATAGGAGAGACTGTGTCTTGATACTCTAACAAGTAAGCCTAATATCTCTGATGTGTCTAAAGCGGATGATTTAGATAAATTATTATATTCCTGATTCATTACATGTGGGAGAATGTTCCATAACGTCCTATGCATTATCTGCTCAATCACATCTTCACTGCAGGTCCCCAAATGCTGGAGTAAGTTGTGTGTAGGAGCACCCTTTGTCACTGCATCCAAGTGGGGAACTACCTACTGAACCACACGAAAAGTAGGGAATCAACATGCACTTGTTCAGTTTAATTGGCCAGAGCAAGTCACGTGATCAAGTCTCCATTTGCCAGGGAAAGGATGGCTAATGGTCTCCCCAAGAAGGCTTTTATGAGAAGGCAAAAGCCAAGTATGAGTAAGTAGCAATGTCCTCTATTGCCAATGACCCTTGTAACCATTACAAGTTCACAGAGGAGAAAGTGGAGAACCAAGTTATGAGGTAGTTCTTTTTGTTTGCTCGTTTTTTTTTTTTTTTTTTTGGTCACACTCAGTAGCACTCAGGGATTACTCCTGACTTTTCACTCAGAAGTTACTCCTGGCAGGCTTGGGGACCATATAGATGCCAGGGCTCAAACCCAGGTCCATCCCAGGTTGGCTGAATGCAAGACAAATGCCTAACTCTGTGCTATTGCTCTAGTCTAGTAGTTTCTTTAAGGATTTCTTGGGGGTATGGAGTCTGAGTGGGTTGTCCCTTGAGGTCATGATACCTATATCTCAATTGGAAAATCACTCAGCTTTTTTGCATTCACAATACTGAATTCTACAAAAGGCAGCATTTCAATGGAAAACCACCACCAATCAAGAGAATGCTCAGATTCCACTGGCTATTCAGAACATGCCTGGCAGCAACCGGGCAGGATGGCAGAGGACTACATTGATGTCTCATTGGGTGAACAACCTCTAAGGTTTCTGCTGATATGTTGCAAGACAAGGGATGCATAAGAAGCAGCTTAATTGTTGTCTGGAACCAAACAAAGGCTGGACTGGAGACTTCTTGGTGTCTGTGTTTCCAGAAGAACCAGACACTGCAGATCATGATAGCAGCAGGAAAAGGGTATAGCATGAGAGACACCTCAATGTACATCTTCCTAAATGAGGGTCCTTATCTGTTAGATTACTGGGTCCTACCATACTCAGTATTGATACTCCACCCTAGGGTGTGATCTGGGTGATTAAATTATTGGGTTCCTCCCAACCTAGTATTCCTTCTCCACCCTAGGATGTGTTCTGGTTCTGGCTAATAAACGCCTGGGTTTCAGAAATGCAGAGCCTCATTCTTCAATCTTCCTCCACTAGACTGTTTTCCTTTTTACAAGTGGAAGGCTTCTGTGGTGGGATTCCTGGCTTGAGTGTTGGAATTCCTGAACCTGTTCTCAAACCCTTTAATTGTGTGGAATATTTCCCGAGTTGATGTTTGGCATTTGCTTTTAGACCCGAATCTCTCCAAGTCCTAGTTTTGGAGCTTGAGACTTCCCTCACACCTATTCAGATTTCCTGCTCAGTAATAAGGAGCCACGTCATATAGAAGTCCCAACAGAAATTATGCTGACAAACTCCTGGCGGTGACCCCCAACTCTGAGCTGAGCCAGTCTCTCCAAGCTGCAAATAGAGGCCTGTTTCCTCTGACATCTGAATCCTGCACACATTGTCCCATTCAGAAAAGAATAGTGAAGAGTTTGTTTCAAGCAAACATTTTACAGGGCCATCACAGTAGCCCATGTAGCACTTGTACTCTCCATGTGGGGTTTAGAGTCCAGCAGGGGAGACCAAACTTGACCCCAAACAGTAGCAAGTGTCAAACAATAATGGGGACACACCAATTCTACAAGGAGACATGCTCAGGGTGGCAGGATGGAACTTCATGGAGTGTTATTTCTGCCCAGTACCTTTTTTGTTTCTTCTCCAGAGAATCTTAACTTTATGTAGAGCAGGGACTAACTATTCTCAGAGACTTCTCTGTTCTATAACAGGCTCTCATTATTCCTTGTTGGTTGACTGACTGAATAAATAAAGCATGTATTTTTATTCTGTGAGTGACACCTCGCTGGAGTTCCAGTTCTGGGAGAAGGATCAGACAAGGAGCATAAAAAGAAAGATATTAAATAAAGTGTTCACCCAGAGGCTTTGTTGTTCTTAGGCTGGGTGTACCAGTGACAAGGCTCATGGCTCAAGGATGATACAACATGGACAATGATCACTTAATCAGTGCTGGAGAATATTGGCCTGAATATCTATTTATGGAGGCTATAATACAGGCTAATCATATGGAGACCGCTAGGACACATTTCCTTGGCTATTCAAATGATAAGAAGGTCCATCTCATTTCCAGTTGGCTGCCATCCATGGCTGTCTTCATTATGTTAATCAAGGAGTTGCTCCTAAGAAAGAGGTTGCCTGGAGAACCAATCAGGTTAGTAAGCAGATGGTTGGGACTGTCAATCATTACCTTGACCTCAAGAAAGGGGAGAAGAATTGGGGATTGAGTTCCACTGCCAATGGCCAATAATTTAGTCAAATGTGAGCCATAAAGTCTACTAACAAAGAATTCCACAGAGCTTCTGGGTTGATGCGCATGAAGACTGGGGGAGGGATGGAGCACTGTGTTCTGACCCCATATCTTATCCTATACCTCTTCCTATTTTATTTATTTATTTTTGTTTTTTTTGGGGGGGGCACACCTGGTGATGCTCAGGGGTTACACCTGGCTACGTGCTCAGAAATCGCTTCTGGCTTTGGGGGGCATATGGGACTCCAGGAGATCGAACCACGGTCCGTCCTACCACGTCCTGGTAAGGCAGATGCCTTACCACTTGTGCCACCACTCTGGCCCCTCTTTCCTATTTTAGAACACAGTCCTTCACAATGAATCAGCAATCTAGTTATTAAGCATGTTTCCACAGTGGGGAGGGCATTTGCCTTGCACAGGGCCAGTTTGGGGTTCATCCTCAGTATCTCATATGGTTCCCTGATCCTGCCAGGAGTAATTTCTGAGCAAAGAATCAAGAGTAACTCTTGAGCATCACCAGATATTGACCAAAAATTAAAAGAAACAAAAAATAATTAAAAAAACATATTTCCTGAGTTCTGTGTGCTGTGAATGAATTGACCTTGAGTGGGGGTGGGTGGGTCACAGGAACTTCCAAATCACAGCTGATTCATGCAAAGCTTAGAGATGAGCCTTGACTTGAGGCCAGCATTGACAGGGAGGGTGTTCTGAGGGGAGGGAAACTTGGACTACAATGCTCTTTCCATGTCACGCTGGAGCTGAATTTTTCAGATACCCTGCAGCTAGCCAAGAATTGGAATTACCTGATGGAGGAAGGGGACTTAGAAATTCAGGTGAGATAGATCATCACCAGTGCCCCTGTTCAGCTCCAAACATGTGGAAGTTATTAACTACATGCTGTCCTAAATTATGACCCTTGCAAGCTCATTGCCCCCAGCCAGGAGTGAGCCTGAGTACTACTAGGTCTGGCCCCCAAACCAACCAAAAGAAAACAGAAAAATAAAAACAGTTGTGGTCTTCATACACAAGCCCATGGAGGCTCAGAGTGTTGATACCAGTTTTGCTAAAGTCCACGGAGGAAGAACTATAATATCAGGGAAATTATTTAAGTGTTTGCTTTGAAATTGTGAGAAAATCCAAAGAAGAAAATGACAAATTATGCATCCTTGGAGGTTGACAAACATTGGTCTTTAGTGATTTCCTGACTTTTCCTCACACTGGCCATGGAGGCCCCAAATGGGTTGTATGAAACTTAGTGGTTCACAGAGGCCACATTCTTTCCTTTTAACAGGCCTTCCCTGACTAGAATTTCTCGTGGCAGACTTTATCATTGGTGTTTTTCATCTAAAAACGATTTTATGTTTTCAGTACTCCTGTGAATATTGAACAGATATGAAATCTGCAGTCTTTTACTAAAGGCATAACTTGATTAAAAAGAAAAAACCCAAACCAAACCAAACCTGCACATTAGCAAACCTAAAGAGGCCGATAATTATTGGGAGGAAAAAAATAGTGCAAGCAATTAGTCAAGGGAAAGAACTAGAAGGTATGATGAAGATTAGAAAGAAAGATGCAAAACATTCTTTCTTCTAGCGGATGTGGTCTTGACTGCAGAAAATGTGAAGGAACACACACACACACACACACACACACACACACACACGTAATGAGAGCTAATAAATGAGCTTAGCAGGTTGCAGAATATACTATCTGTGGATGAAAATCAGTTCTATTTCCATATATTAGAAATGCATAATCTGAACATGAAGTAAGAAAACAATTTCATTTACAATGGCATCAGCATGGATAAAACACGCAGGCATAAATGAAGAAGTGAAATACTTATGCACCTTGAGCTGCAAATCATTGTTGAAAGAAATTAAAGGCAACAAATAAATGGAAAGAGGCCCCTTTCATGGAAGGGGAGACTTAACATGGTTTAGGTGGTTGGTGATACTTTCTAATTTGCCCTACATAGTCAATATCATTCCTCTAAAATCACAGGTGTTTCTATCTGCAGAAATTGGCAAGCGGGCCCTAAAATTAATATGGAAATACAAAGGACTCAGAGGAGCCAAAAATGATCTGAAAAAGAACACGGTTGGCAGGCTCACACTTTCTATTTCCAAACACTTTCCACTGCCATTGAAGTCAAGATTGAGGTGATGCTTGTCCAGGAAAGGTACCAACCAGTGGGGTGAAGTATTGAGTCCAGAAAGCAATCCTCACATGCCATCAACTGGATGCTGCCAATAAGCACCAAAGCTGTGTAATGGGGACAAAACATATCTGGGAAGCCTGAAAAGCAACGGGAAAGAATGAGGCTGGACAATACCATCCCACTCTACCCTGCTTATGTAAATTTTATCTAAAAGGAGGAAAGATACAGGTCATAGTTAAAGTCCTTGAAGAAAGGACACTTGTGACACTTGTGCATTTGGACTAGGCAGTGATATCTGAGCTAAGTCCCCTGATCAGAAGCACAAAAAGGAAAGATAGGAGGGCATTTTGCATGACTGAGAGCTTTTGTTCTTCAATGCTTCAATGGTTTTCTTAAGTGAAGACACCACAGGACAAGGGAAAATATTTGTAAATTATATGTGTGATAATAGACTAGGATCCACACTTGAAAATAACTCTTAGAATTCAGCAATTTCTTAATAAAAAAATAGACACAGATAAGAAAATTGTGATGTAGAGGCCAGACCCTCTACAGAGGGTCAAGAAGCTTGCTTTGCATGTAGCTGACTCTGGTTTGGTCCCCAACATTATATAGAATTACCTGAGCACAGCTAGGAGTAATCCTTGAGCACTACTAGTTGTGGCTCCCAAACCAAGCAAAAGTAAAAACAAATAAACAAAAAAGAAGTTGGGGTTCATAAAAACAATGGTATGTTATTCAGATAATATAAACAGATAAACAGATAAAATCTCATGTTTTGCTAAAGTGCCCATGGTGTGTGTGAGAGAGATAGAGAGATAGATTGATAGATAGAGGGTGCAAGAGAGAGAGAGAGGAGGGAGAAAAAGAAAGAGAAAAAAGATAGAGGAAGAGAGAGAGGGAGGGAAGGAGAGAGCGAGAGCAAGAGAGAGAGAGAGAGAGAGAGAGAGAGAGAGAGAGAGAGAGAGAGAGGTGATAAAATTAGTCAGAGGGAAGAAAATATTGGATGGATCTCAGGGTATCAAGTGGTGAGGGGAAAGAAGAAATAACCAGAAGTGGAAGTTGGACAGGAAGGGTTTTTGGCATGAGGCTGTGGTGAAGGCACACCACCTTTGACAATCAAATCCTAAACATGGACACTATTGCAACCATGTTGCCTGAACCACATGACAACCACGTCAAAAAAAAAAACAAAAAAAAAAGAATCAAAGCCCTTGATAACTTCATTAAAAGTAGGTCGAAGATTTAAATTGGCATTTCTCCAAAGAAGATCAATAAGTGGTCAATAAGCACCTAAAAAGATATTTGCTATTTAGACGTTTTCTAAAAAAAAAAACCCCAAAAACCAAACCACATCACCAATGAGATATCTCACTGGACCTTGTCGAATCACTCCTAACTAAAGACAAGACACTAATAGCTTTGACTAAGTAGTCAGGAAATTGGATCTTTTTATCTTTTTTTTTTTGGTTTTATTTTCTTTTTCTCAAAAAGTCAACCATATAGGATGCTGGGGATTTTAAGCCCATATACAAGGCAAGCTCCTTATCCACTCTATTGTGGTTCCAGTTACCAAAGCCCAAAGTGTCTGTAAGGCTCCAGCACAGCCAGAGAGTGTGATAGGGAACTTCTTCAGAGAAAGAGGTGCTTACCGACTGTTTTCCACATTTCCGAACCCGAGAGACTCCAAAAGTCCATTGTGCAGAGAAGAAACGAAGTTGTTAAAAAAATAAAAAAGCCTTGACAATGTCTTGAAGGGGCAAGTTGGTGAGTCTGGGGCAATGGAGCTGGGCTCTAGATGCCCAGACACTCTTTCATGTTGTCAGGACCTGAATTCTGAATAAGGAGGGATACCATTTTATAAAGGCCACATGGAAGGCTTCTTCTGAGGTTCTGAGCAGGAAGAGACACCATTTTGTAAGAGCCACCTGGTGTAAGCCACATGCTAGGTCTTCACAAACCTATTTCCATAGACACCACCTGAAACTACCTGGCCACACCAGGTACCCTATCAGGGAAAGACAAGGGAGCAGTAGGAAGGTACTCCTAGACAATAGCCAATCATTTTAGAAACCATCAGAGAGCTGGAACCTCTATATCTTTTCCCTATATAATCTTCCTCATGACCTTGGCGGGGCTCATCTCCTTTGGGATATGGCCCTCGCTGGCCAGTGTGGGGGTCTTGTTGGCTGACAAATTAAAGTATTAAACTGTATTCCAGTTGTATGGTCTCATCCTTCTACTCTGGACCCGAGCAATGTCAGTGTCCCTGGTACCCACCATGGCAGCTTCCCATATCCCACTTCCATAACACACCACTGACATTTTTGCTTTCTTTCAAATTGACACTGGGAGCCAGGACTCCTATAATCAGCCCCAAGGTTCCCCACTGTTGGAGGAATTTGCTTTTTCTCAGGATATTTAATGCAATGGATGAAGGGGAAGAGAGAGGACCTGCTGGCCTGGCGATTTCTATTTCTAGAGAATTTCTTTAGAATTGTTAGAAACCCTTTCTATATTTGATCTGATCTTCATGCACAGCTCTGAAAAAAATCACACTGACATTCCTCCTTCCTCCATATACCATTTCAAGTCTTCAAAGTGACAGAGTAATCTTCGGCGCAAACAGTCGGCTTCCCATCTGGCAAGCATGTGACCACTGCCCGCTGTTTGGCCGTGAACATCATCAAAGGGGGTCGGTCCATTGAAGTCTCCATTGGGCATATTGATTTCTGTTTTTCAAAATGACCTGGCTCGTGTCAATATTAGCCAGTGTCAGAAATTAGCCGGAGCAAACCCATGGAAGAGGTTGAGCCAGCTAATGTCTATGTCACAGAAAACATTTTGGGTCATTAGACTTCACTTAGGGAAGAAATGCTCCTCTTTGCTTTGTGTGCATTTATGTTTCTTGTAAAATGGGTGTTTTGTGCTACTCTAAGACCTTGAAAATCTTAGCAAGGCATCTCTCTCTTGCTCTCTCTCTCCCCCAGATCTAAATTTCTCCCAATTAAAAGAGAAAAATATCATATTTTTGCTCTATAAGATGCACCTGACCATAAGATGCACATAGTTTTTAGATGCTCTCCTCCCCTGCACTCAGGCTTCAGCTTTAGGTGGCTTTTGCTTTTTTGGATTTTGGGCCACACTAGGTGATGCTCAGGGTTACTCCTGGCTATGCACTCAGAAATCACTCCTGGCTTGGGGGACCACATGAGATGCTGGAGGATTGAACCGTGGTCTGTCCTAGGCTAGCACATGCAAGACAGATGCCTTACCACTTGTGTCACAACTCTTGCCCCAAGACACACTTTTTTGGGGAGAAAGTGCACCTTATGGTATGAAAAATACAGTGAGTAGAGGAAGAAAAGATTCAGCATCTCCTCCATTGACCACTGTTGGGGTCATATTTGGAACAATCTAAATTGATATTCCAAAGATAGAGCTGAACCATCATGCAAATCTCAGCATTGGATACAACAGCAACCTACATTATTTGTGTTAATGTGTATATGTTTGTGTGGTGCATATATTTTAGAGTGAAACAAACACATAACATTTACTAAAACATACACAAATGCATTCAAGTCCACTCTACATAAAATCTGAAATCTAGTTACATACACAAACAGAAACTTCATTAGGGGAGAGTACTTCTGGGGAGATGATATTCTGGGAAAATAGTTCTATAAAATGGCATTCATATAATGGAATATTATTTGGTCACAAACACAAATCAACTGCTTATTGCAACAACAAATAAAACTCAAGGCCATGGTGCTAAGTGAAGAAAGTCCAGTGAAACAGGAAAAAGTCAATATAGTAGAATTTCGCATGTGGAATCTAAAGCACTTAGTGTCAGAAAGAGAGAGAAAAGACTATAGATGCCAGGAGCACAGGGGTGAAGTTGGGTGGTAGAAGATGTTCAGAGTCTCCTGGTTTCCAGTTAGAAGATGAAAAAATTCTAGGAGTGTAGTAAGGCAACGTGGTGACTGAGTAGTGGAACATTTCTATAACATCTTACAAGTTCTCTTCCTTTCAAACACACACAGGCACACATACAACCCCAAACCAAATGCATGAAGTGATGAATGCATGAGTAAACCTCATTGACCTTCAGGTTTTGCTTAATGGAGACCCAATAAACCACCAACTTCAAGTTTCTTGAATTTACATAGTCTTACTTGTCAAAGGTATCTTAAGGGTTCACAAGTGCATGAACTTAGGGAGCCTTGCAAAATTCTCTGGAAAGAGCATGTTTTGCATCTTTGGCAGAAAGTGATACCCTTAGGCAGAGCAGGCTCTTCCTAGCCTAGCTCAGCCAGTAAGGAGACATCACTTGGTCAATGAGAAGCCATCTTTGCAACTGTATGTTCAACCAATGTGTGGTTCATAAGTTTCCTCCACTTTCTTTTTTACCACAAGAAAAGGGCAGGTGTGGGTTCAGGACACCACATAGGTGGAATAACTTTTCCTGAATTAAGCCCTTTTGACTGATCAGTAACCCCCTCACCCCTACCCAACATGAGTTTATTGAAGAGGAACAAAGTTGGATGAAAATAAGCAAATAGCTTGCTCACAGTTAGAGAATTTTCCCTTAGGACACCAAGATTTGGAGTCTTTCCCAGTAGAGGGACCTATTTGAGTTCTTCTAGAACTACTAGAAACTGCAGTGATGGTCCCATCTTCTTGGGACCAGAGCAGGCCTGTTACCCTATTCCAGGTCAGAGATAGAAGCTCCAACCTGAAAATTCAGGTTGAAGGGCCTCATACAAGACTAAAGTCATTTCATAAAGAAATAGCTTCTAGAAATAAGATCTTTTGGATTTGGAGCTATAGTATAAATAAAGGCACTTGCCTTGCAAGTGGTCCCTTTAGCCCTTCTGGTTCAACTTTAGCACCACATATGGCCCTCTGAGCAAAGAGTCAGGAATATCCCCTGAACACCATTTTGATGTGGTCCAAGCCCAACCCCAGAATAAAATGGTTTTAGTGGTTAGAGAGCTAGTTAAAAATAGAACAGAACTGAGACCTCTTTCATAGGTAACTCACCCCCATTCGTTTTTCCTGGATGGTTAAGAGATTTCTTGAAGCCACATCCACAAGTGACAAACCAACCAACCTTTGAAGGTAGTAACGTGGTACCCCGGAAAGTTGCAAACACAGTTGTAATGCATTCTTCTCTTACTTCATTGGCAAAGACCCCAGTTGGCATAGTTTTTTAAAGAAAGCTCAATTCATCAACAATTCAAGAGAATTAATAATGTATTTATATCACACACTAGTGGTAGCATAAAATTATCTATAAATGTTTAATAAATATTCTGTAATGCTTTTGGAACACATGTTATAAGTGATAAATAAGTAACAATGGGTTCCTTATGAAATATTCAGCCTCAGCATGGCAGTTGTTGGGTTATAACTGCTTGCAAAGCCATTCTTAACCAAGTGAAAAGCATTATCAGCGTTATGGATATGTTTAGCCCGCCATTCATAATGGAATGTGTGCAATGGTGAAATGAGGAAAAAGACCCTGGAAAGAGTTGCTGACAAGTTGTCACTGTGGGGTCACTGGTCAGATGTAGCAATTTTTAGATCAAAAGATGGGCAGCCATTTAATTAATCTTTGATGGTTTTTGCTCCTGTTATCTTTTAGTATTGGGGAGTTCTGGTGACTTCTGCTCTGGGTATGGGAATGCCAATGTAAGGAGTCAGCTCAAGGTTTTCAGTTCTAGCAGGGCATGGAGCAAAATGTCAACAGAACATCATGTATTTGCTACAAAGTAAAAAAAAAAAAAAAAAGAACAACCCTAACAAATCAACAAAGATGAGTCTTTGAAAGTCAGTGGACTTGAGGATCTATCTTAGCAGTAAAGAACTTGCCGTGTGTGTGTGTGTGTGTGTGTGTGTGTGTATGTGTGTGTGTGTGTATGTGTGTGTGTGTGTGTGGTGTGTGTGTATAGGACCTGGGTTAAATCCTCAGCATTACCAAAAAGGAAGAAAAGGAAGAAAAAGTCAACAAGAATTTTTCATCCTTGTTTATGCTGAAGCATCATTTAACTACAGTAAAGTGTTTCCTTTATGTGTAAATCTAGGAAATAAAAACATGCCCAGTATCATATAATCACCACTAGTACATGTGCCTCCTAGTCCCCTGTTCTTATGTGATCATCTTATTGCATCCTAGCTCTGGTAACTTAATGAATGGTCTGTCTTTCCCCCCACTTAACAGAATTCACTTGAAATGACATGGTTTGTCACCTGTATCCAGAGTTTGTCCCTTTACATGGCTGAGTAGTGTTCCACGATGGTGATCATAATGTAGAGCAGTTTGGACTCCTGAGCATTAATGGCAGGAAATACCGACTGGTGCAATCGCCATGGAAAGGTCAGGCAGTTCCTTTTAAAATGAAAAAAATTGCCAGTAAATGCCAGATAATTCCATTTTTGAGCATATACACAAAAGAGTTAAAAGCGAGGACCCCAAAAGATATGTGAACACTAAATACATAGTAGCACTATTTAATACTAAAAAAAAAAGGTAGAAATAGCCCAGGCTTCTGTTGATGCATGAAGGAATCAACAAAAATGTAAGATGTACATATATTCAAATGTCATGGAAACAATTACATTCTGGTGATGCTACATCACAGGTGGACCTTTTAAGACATTATGGTGCATAAAAGAAAATAACCACTAAAGAAAAAATAGCATATGATTTTGCTTTTATGAGACACCCAGAGAGAAAAATGTAGAATAGTGGTTATCACAGTGAGGGCATGGAGAAATGGGGAACGGTTGAATGGAGACAGTTTCATTTTCAATAAAAGTATTGTGAAGCTGGATGCTTGAATGGCAATGTACATGCCCAGGATGTGGTTGGACTATGCACTTCAAGAAGGGGCACATTTTATATTACATAGGCTTTATCACCAGTTTTTAAAAAGTCTCCTCCAGTGATAAATACTAGCTTTTAAGTTTCAAAAGTGATTGACAATGTCTGGATATATATGCATGTGAGATATATATATATACATATACATATACATATATATACATAGAGAGAGAAGAGAAAGAGAATTGGATAAGGTCCTTGCCTTGCATATAACCCACCTCAGCACCTTTATATTGTTCCTCTGAGCACCATCAGTAGCCACTTCTGAGCACAGTGCCAGGAGTAGTCCTGAGCACAGCTGGGTATGACTTAACAACCTTTTTCTCCAAAATAATGCACCCAAAGTGATTCACAGAAGGCCCATGAAAAAAAATGAAACAAATCAGAAATAGAAAGATGCTTGGTAAAATGTTTTCAGAAAGCCAGAGTTCAGAGAATCATTCTCTAAGTAGCAAGTATCCTTACAATTTTCCAATGGGGGGAAAAGTAGTGCCTACCCTGAAAAAAATATCATATGAATGACTATTTTCCTCTTCTTTCCACTCTCAGCCACTCTTTAGGACCAATTTCCACCAGCTCTTATAATTAAATGGAGCGAGCTGAAATGATGGCACTTTAATTAAGGATGAATTACCCTGGACCACTGCAGAGCTCCTTATACACGAGTCCCATTAATAGTGACAATCGGTTCTCCATTATTCACGAGCCCTAAGAATGAGACCCTCACCGCTGCCCATTATTTCTGAGCAGATAGAACTTTTTGGATCATCCCCTCTCCCGGAGCTCTGCCATGCTTCACGACTTGTTAAGATACTCGGGATTCAACGAATACACCAAAAATAAAATGGAAACTCATCTACATAACAAAGGCTTGGGGGGAGAGCAACGATCCCATCAGCCCGTGCTAGAGAGTAGCTTTTCCACATGCTTCCGGCCTTCAAGAATCACCATGCCACAATAGCTGCATCGTTGGGAGAGGTAAGTGCTGGCTTTGGACATCCGGGATGAAGTGATGCGGGGAAGATGTAAACACTTGAGGGGTGAGTGTAAGTGTGTGTTGGAAAGGGGAGCCGTAGAGAGGAGTGGATTAGATGATTTTTTTGAAGGGTTTAGAAAGCTCTTCTATTTACCACGGTCTAAGCCCTTGGTTCCACTCAGCCCTGACAACCTCAAATGTAATATTGCCCTACTTCCTCCTGTACATGCAACCAGCTCTCAAATATTATCTGACATTCCGGCCGGGAACTTCAAACTCTACTACCTTTATGAGTCAAGGAGGTCCTATAAATGTGAGAATTGGGTCATGGCTGATCAAATAGAGAAGGCAGGCGAGTCTGATGGACACGAGGCAATCCGTTGATTACAACGTTCTTCCTTTTGAAGGATGAGGATTTGAATTTCATCCAAGAGTGCTGCGTGGGCAATCGCATTCTCTGTCTCTAATAAAAATGGATCTCACTCATATCCTGCTCAACCTTGAAAAGCGAGTGACTAGGGAAAGTGCAGAGACCAACAAAATCAGCCACAAAGGAACTGGGTGGATGGGTGAGAACTGAATTATCCACCTCGCCCTGAGCTTCCTGAGAGCCAAAACAAAGTGGGAGAAAATGATGCATTAAAAGCGTGTGCTGTCTGGTTAATAATTTATTTGATCATATCTTCAGGAGATTGACCCTCTGAAGCTGCAGTCTGGATAGGAAGATGGGACTCCACATGGAGAGAGCAGAACAGAGATCTCATATGTTTTGCAGTCAGCCAATTTGATTGAATGCCTGTCGTGTGCTAGAGGCTGTTCTGGATACTTGAGATCAAGGAGGGAAGTAAATAAATAAAAGATCCGCACTGTTCACCTAAGCAGAATACTGAAAAAACATGCTACCCTTGCAATAAGCTAGAACATCAAGTGGGAGGGAGGAGTGATTTATGTCAGAGGGGCAACGTGCAGTGCAGAGATGAGGGAACCAGGCATAAGTAAAGGGCAGTAAGCAAAGCTCAGTTGTTCTCTCCCACTTGCTCCAATGAAATCATGGAGGTGAAAAGTTTTGTATATTGTTTTGTACAAGCCAGTAGGTTTCACAGTTGGAAGGTTGTTTCCCAAAGATTCACAAGCACATAAACAGACACACACACTCAGTTGTGGGGAAACACATCTCCTTTGCTCTTTCTCCTGGTGATCATTTTCTACAAGGGGAACATCCTTGTTAGCCAATAGCTATTAGAGGATGATATTTCAAAAAAGAAAAAAGAAGAAGATGGCATTTCAAAAGTTTTAGAAAGGACATAGGCCAGGCTCAGGTGCCTAGGCTGGTCCTGCTCTTCTTCCCAAATCTGTGGCAACCCTCTAGGGTTACCAGTATGAGTCAGTCAAGCTCAGCCTCCCTGCAGTAATACCAGTGTTGAGTTCATCCTGTACTTGCTGGTGACCAGGGAAGAAGGAACCACGCCATGTTTTTGCCTCTATTACCAGTGGCACAATTTAGGAAAATTTCAAATAGACTGATCAAATGTTCATGCCAACTGAACCTCAGGAGCATAGAACAAGTCATTCATT